>NW_015114249.1:96683-150289 GCF_001443285.1 Poecilia latipinna | reverse complement strand
AGACAAGCGCGCCGAACAAGCGCGTGCTTGCCACGCGCGTGCTTTCTCAGTGCTCATCACGAGCACGCGCCTATTTTGCCGCGTGGGCGGGGCGGAGCGGCAAGAAGACGAAGGGGGAACCGTATCTGATGGGGAAACGCGGATTGACGTAACAACTGTTACTCACTTACATTTACCTGGAAAAGTACTAACAGGAGTATTTTTACAACACTGTGCGCATTACTCTTACTTGAGTAATTTTATTATGAAGTATTTTTTACTCTTACTTGAGTAAAATTTCTGTATTTTCTACCCAGTGAATGAAGAACAAACATGTTTTAACCAAAAATTCACCAGACACACCTGCACGTTTTTTACTGAAAGAAACTGATTGGGGAAAAAGAAAAATACCCGATTTAGTTATTTTTTGTTAGTTATATGGATTATTGTCATTTTGGTCCTTAAAATACTGAAGATTTAACTTAACTTCAGATTTTGTTCTGTTTGATGATGTAATTTTTAAACATTAAATTACTGATAATTTGATCGATTGCTCAGTACTTGAGTAGACTTTTTACCAAATAGTCTTTTATTCTTCGGTAATTTCTTGGATGGCTACTGTTTACTTTTTATTTTAGTGTTACTCTTAATTGAGTAAAATTTCTGGATTTTCTACCCACTGAATGAAAAATAAACATGTTTTAACCAAAAAAAGAAAATCACCAGAAAAAGACACAACTGCAGTTTCTGTTAAAGTTTCACAAGTTTTTTATTGAAAGAAACTTATTGGGAAAAAATGTTTTCTTTTATCTAATTTTGTTAATTTTTGCTACTTATATATTGACATTTTGGTTCTTTAAACTACCAAAATGTCCTCTTAACCTCATAATTTGGTCTGTCTGAAGATGTAATTTTTTAATATTAAATTATCAGTTACTCAGGACTTTAGGAGACTTTTTACCAAATACTTTTTAGTCTTATTTCTTGGACAGCTACTTTTTACTTTTACTTGAGTAAAAACATGTGGAAGTAGTGCTACTCTTTCTTGAATACCATTTTGAGGTATTCTACCCACCTCTGCATATAGAGGAAGTAGAGAGGCAATTGACATGCACACAGAAAAAGAAACCAAACCCTCGGACACCCTCTAAATCCTGTGCATAAATACATAAAACACACATAGAAATCTGACTCTGATGCTCCCTGTGTGTGTTTTTCATTTGTCTCCCTCTTTCACCTTAGCTGGTGGGTTCCTCCGTAATCATCCGGCCAGTCGACCATGCACACCGTCCTGGGGTAGTAAAATGTTGTTACGCTGTAGTAGCACTGAGGGAAAGCCAGCGAGAAGGCCACAATCCAAATCAGGGCAATCACCACCTTTGTGGAGGTGGAGGAGAGGCGAGGCTTCAGCGGGTGGATGATCGCCATGTACCTTTAAAAGAACCAGAGGAAATAATTATTTTAAAGTAAGAAACAGGATTCCCTAAAGACTATATTCTGTCTGGACAGACATTTAATTACAATCACTCCCTCAAGTTAATTGAAAAACTGCAGCTGCAAATGCAAAACTCCTAAAATATGGCATATAAATTAACAGGCCAGGCAATGGCATGGTGACTCTAGGTGGTGTAAATCTGTTGACAGGACAATTAGTCCTGTTCTCCACAAATCTTAATCTTACTTACTACTGTGTTTTGGTCCAACACAGAAAATCACAACAAAATATATCAAACTTTGTGTTTGTGATGTGTGAAAAAGTATAAAGATGGATAAAGGGCATTAGTAAGGAACAACTTTCAAGCTTTTGGTGCTAAGTTTATAAAGAAGGAGAAATGGGCTATAACACCACAAAATCAAATTTTAAAAGGAATGTGCTACACTGGATGGCGTTAACATCTGTAGTAGAGACAGGGAATGAAAAGCAGGTTTGTTTTGCAGACGGTTACGAATGAAACCTGATTGCCTCCCTCTGGGTATGTCCTAACCAGCTGACATTGCAGCAATAACACAACATAATCCAATCTACAGACAAAATGGTCACACACAGTTATTTTCAACGGCAGTATGGATTGCTAGTCCTGACAACGTTTAGGCGGAGGGTATGTGCCAACCGTCCAAGGCCCAGAGCCAGAAGAACATCCCTATTCTGGCGTTTAAATACGGTGAAATCCGTATATACGTCAGAATTTCACCGTACAAACGCAGTAAAAATCCGTATTTATACGTAAAGGACGGTAAAAATGCGTATATATACGGTAAAATTCTGTAAGCACATAAGCACAGCTGCCGCTATTAGAGACGTTTTGCTTTACAGTGTACATTAAGGAGAAAAAGTTTCTTCACGTGTTTCGCTGAACATTTTCTGTCCCGTTTTTATTGAACAAACAACGGCGACAGCAGATAAAGGCAACGGCTGTTCGTATCCTAGCAACCGAAGGCAAGATAGTGACGAAAAACAAAACTAGATCCTGTTAAGTATTCTTCAAAATAAAAGACTTCCTCTCTCCAAAATAAATCATGCTTAAATATGTTGCACTTCACCTTTTTGTAATTACGTACAATCATGTTAAATTCAGTGAATAATTTTAATAAAAATCAGTTATGCTTAACATATAATTGTAAATAAGTCACCAATGATGCAAATTATACTTATCATGTAAAGAGGTCAGAACAATGTATATTGTGAAAATTAAGAAGAATACTAGACGTTTTCAGCAAAACAGGATTACTCAGTGGTGTCATCGCCATCGTCTAATCATTAGGCTAAGCCTGTGAATCACACATCTGAACCATTCAGGGCAGACAGCGTGAGTGTTTCATGACTAATGAGGTGAGATATTGCATAATTTGATTTGCATAAAGACGACATGTTTTTAACATCCTTCTTCAAGGCATTCAGCAGCTGTGATTGTGTGTTTTCATGTGTTTTTCTTGCTTTTCATAATCTTTGGCTTCTTTTCTTTTACATTCTGCTTGGATGTCACTCTTTAACCTGGCTGAATAATAACTCTATTTGAGGAGTCCTATTATGTAAAAATCATGAGAATAATGGGGTTTTCTCCCTGGAGAAAGTGGACTGCCGCTGTGATTAAAGAATAATTCAAAACTACATATAATTTATTTTTAAAGTGTGCTTGAAGTGTCTTAATAAAAACATTCAATCTAAGCACATTTTAAAATACTTTGCACTGTTGTTTTAGATAAATTAAACGTGTTCCAATAAAGGACTGGCTTCATGCTTAAATCTATGGAGGCTGAGACCGGCAGAGCATGAAATTATTGTGATGAGATTTGGTCGAGATCAAAAGTGATCATTTCTGTTTTGTCTTTGGATAACCAAAAATCTAATTGTGCATTCAGATCAAGATGACTAGAAGATTAAAGTGTGAAAATCAGCCATTTTTGTGTTGTGCTGGAGCGTCTTCACTCATTTGGTTTGAGTTTTATTTTTGTTGGAGCACCATCATTCTTCTGGGCATCCACTAGATGTCACCAGATGCAGAGCCCCTGAGAAGCTGCAGGGGTAACCCCGTGGCCACACCTGTAGCTTGTTTGGAGGGCGTGGATTGCAGATATAAGCAGCGGCTGAACGACTTCTCATCGCCTGAGTGTTAGCTTACCTTGGTTATCCTGTTGCCGCCTCGCTGTTCCTTTGTGTGCCGTCAGCCCTGGGCTCAGAATGAGCTCTTGATCCTCGCTGTCTGTGAGTTACCTTCCTCATGTGTCCTCCCTCGACGTTGCCGGTCGGACGGCACCCCTCGTGTGTTCACCTTCCCCAGTCTTCGGTCCGTCTCCAGTGGATTCCCCTTCGGGACGCAGAGGATCTGTCGGTCCTGGCCCGAACCCAATCTGGAGAAAAGGAACTGGACCAAGTCGTACTCCGCTCTTTCCGCCGCAAGCAAACCTGTCCGCCCTCCGACGAGGCTCGATTATCCAGCACTCGGCTCTCTATTACTCACCTTCAGATCAGGTAAGAACCAGTTCGATTCATTCCTGGAAAAACACTCACCTTCCTCCACTAACCCTCTGCTTCTCGTTGACAGTAAGACGACCCGGTCATCCGCTCCAGTACTCATTCCCTTCCCCTCTCCCCTGGAATCAATAAACTCATTATTATTGTTCACTTACTCTGACTCTTCTGGTTGTGTTCTTGCATGTGGGTACGAAAAGTGAATACCAACATGACAATTATCCCTGAGTGAATGACGGTAGTTTGGTTTGCTGGTTGCTTCTTGGTGTAACATTTTCAGCTTGAATAAGTTGCTCTTACCTCTTGAAGAAACCTTTTTAACTCTTGACTTTGCAATGCTTTTGAGGTATGAGAATTTAGTTTTTTTCTCCAGATATGTTCATCCAAAATCTTGAAACTTTGTTCATACTTCAGAGATTATGAGAACCATCTTCATTGTCTTGAAACATTGTTATAAAAATCTTTTCATTCATGGCCTTTTGGTCTTTTCCAAAACGGGATACTAAAGCCGGGGTTTAGCACTTGGTTTACAATATTTCAGTTTAAAATGTGCCGAACGTGACAGTTCCTGTTGTAGACACTCTGACTCTTCCTTGTTTTTCTGTAAGAAACACTTTCTACTGTAAATCATCCAGTCTTTTTTTCCATCTCACATGTGCTCTGAACCATTAAAAAAAGCACTCTGTTTTTCTCTCCTTGACAAAATATTCTACTTCTAATAAATACAGAGTCTACCATGCTGTCAAGAGTTCAAACCTTTACACCATAAAAAATGTTAAGTCTCTAACCTATATGCTACTTTTTTTCTGAAGGGATTGGAGTTGGACAGTTTTAATCAAACATTGTAACCCAGGCTGTTGAGTTAATTCAGTTAAATTGTATGAGAGTTTATTTAACTAAAGAAAAAAAAATCTAAAGACGTTTCACCTGAAACTCCCCTGAAAATCATTTGTATCATTAGATCAGTTCCGTCATATAAAGATGTTGAAATTATGTTTTATTCAGAGCCAGTTTGGTACAACTTGCAAACCAGTGCAGTAAAATCCTGGAAATTATCAAGTTATCAATCAGAAACCCAACCAATTCCACTGAGTCACTAATTTTGCACCAATCCCTCCTCTTTCAGTAAGAATATGGCGACGGTGGAAAGAAATTACTTTATTTTACCAGGAAGAACAAACTTGTAGTAATGGACATTCAAAATTTACATGGTTTCATGTTTAATTCAGGAAACTAATTTTTTTCTGATTGCTTGATTCAATGTGTTTGAACACATTACTAATATGCTTTAGTTTGTTTACTGGTTTCATTCACTGTTTAGTCAAAAGTAAATTATTTAAAAAATGACTTAAGAAACTAGTTAGATATTAAAAATCAAAATGAGCTTATTGTTATTTCTGATGTTTAGTGGGGGTTTTTGTCTCTGTTACCCTGCTGGCAAGACTCATCCCAAAAGAAAACAGATGAGTAAGAAAATGTTGCTGAGTTGAATTGTCTTTCTGGAGGAAGCAAACCTTTTCAAGTCTGGCCAGAAGCAAAAGTGGCTTAAAGGAGTAAAAACAGCTTCACACACGGGTTAATCAAAACTGGAAAAAACAGATTAGAAAAACGCTGCCTGGTTTTATGAGTCTCAATTTCAGCTGCATCATTCAGATAGTGGGATCAGAATGGGCCAGAAAATCAGAAAACCAATCATAGATCCATCCTGTCATATGTCGGTAATTCAGTCTGTAGTGGTGTAATAGTGTGTGGCATATTTGTACATGGTCATTGTTATTATCCCTTAGAGCAACACCACAACTGAGTATTGCTGCTAACCATCTCTATCTCTTTACGGCCACAGCCTACCCATCATCTGATGATTGCTTCCACCAGTCCACTTAAACTGGTTTCCTGATCATAACAAAGGGTTCCCCGTATTAAGAAATCCACAACTATAAATACAATCAAACACCTTTGGGATGTGGTGGAAGTAGACATCGGTGTCATGGATGTCCAGCTGACAAATCTGTAGCAACTCTATGATACCATGAAGTCAAAATGGACCAGAACCTCTGAGGAACGTTAGAGGCATCTTGTTAAATGTCTGCCACAAACAATGAGGGCAGCTCTGAAATTAAAAAGAACCAAGAAAGTGGTCGAGGATTTTATGTTGACCATTAATTTTGTTTCCCACATTCAACTGTTTGTCAGTGGCCTCTATAAATTGCCCCAGGGTGAAAGTGCACCATCATTTTCCCTGGGATGCCCCATCCATAGTGCACCCTACCTATTTAATTGCCTGCTGGAGACAGAGGCCTGCAGCTCTGGAACATTCATTTTAACTTTAAGCCATTTTTTTGGAGAGAAACTCTAACTCAGTATTGAGTCAAATGTATAGAACAACGCTTGTTGAGTTAAATCTGGATTTGTTCATATTTGACCCAGGGTTGGTTTCAGCAAAATAACACAAATAATGTTGACTTTAACTCTGCAATTTAAAGAGTGGCAGATTAAATGTAAGGTCACTTTTAGCTGCATAAATCTAACATAGAAAGTACTTCTGAAACAAGGCATCCATGTTTGTTGTATTTATGTTCTTTCTTTTCAAACTCCCAGATAGGGCTGGACAATATGGCTGAAAAACATACCACAGTGTAAGCATTTCATATCAGTTACTATCAATAATAATTGATTAGCTTTTTGTTTTAAATATCTGAAGTACTGCCAAACTGGTAGCATGACCTTTCCTCTTTTATCCACAGTTTTCATTCCACACTGTTGTGTTTTTATTTTTAAGCAGATATGAGCCACCTGTGGCAAAACCCGAAACTGCTTTTTATTTGTGCCAGTTACCAAACAAGTCGTTGCTAGGCAACCAAAGAGTGAGTGAGTTGCTAGGTAACAGAAGAGTGAGAGAGTGAGTTGATTCCACCAACCTAGCTTAGCTGGACGCGAGAGTTTGAGTGGCTAAAGTCTTTCCTTTTGCCTACATCTCCCAGAATGCTGTGCGGTTCTGGATCAGAATTTAATAAATATCCCATATTGAATATTGTAGCAGATGTTTGATATTGACCGCGTGCCTATCACCGTATATATTATTATTTATTTACTGTCTAGCTGTTCTTTAGTGAGGTTCCTTCAGACAAAATTTGGTGTGAATTAGTTCTGGGAAAACACACAGAATTAAATAAAAATATGAACCTTTACTCTGCAGTGAATTTAAAGTTGTAACTTGGAACGCATAGGCGATACAGAGAGCACAGACTCACCATCAGCAGACTGACCATCCACGCTTCAGTAAGCATTAATAACATCTGTGTTGCAGCTGTGTGTTGACCCACATCTCCTCCATGCTGCAGCTTAGTTTGTATGGCTGCTGCTTAACATAATTTCAAGTGATTCTGCTCATAAAGTGTAACTAAATGATTTTCACAAAGAGGTGCTATGTGATCTAAGAAGAAAATGTGAAAAATGAAAAGGCTGCTTCTTCATAAATCTAATATGTTCCAGTTGCCTCGAATGCCAACATTTAAAAAATAAAGCTTTGATTTGCAGTGAAATTCTGCATTATGAGCAAAACAAATGAGAAAAGAAGCAAAAGAACGTAGCTAGTTTTTATGTGGGTTGTTTTTTCCCAATTCAATTTTGCACTTTCGAGTAAAATTGTTTGCCATTGTTGACACAAAAAAAAGCAAAATCTTACCAAGTATTTTTGTCTAGTTTCTAGTAAGACAAAACTAACTTAAAGGTAACTTTTCAGCAAGGTGCAGAGGCTTGTGTTAAGTAAACAATTCCTTGATTTTGATGTAAAAGTTCTCCATTGACAGATTATGTCACTAATATCAAGATTTAAAAATCTAATTACTTATAAACTAACCCCCCACAATATGAAACTCATCTGTTTTTGTCCTGGGTTTATTCCACTTTAATTGAGGATCCTAACACATCTGTAGCCAAGCATACTGTAAAGTACATGGAAGTAGTTTTTAGTCGGCTGATGTCACTGCAAAAATATAAAATCTTACCAAGTATTTTGGTCTAGTTTCTAGTGTAAATGACTTAGTGCACTTGAAATAAGACAAAACTAACTTACAAGAAACTTTTCAGGAAGACATAGGAGCTTTTTTTAAGTAAATAATTCCTTAATATGGATGAAAAAGTATTTGTTCCACTGGCAGATTATTTCACTTACAAGGCATTTTTCCCATATTATACGTAAATTAATCTTCCAATGTAGCTAGGGCTTTTTCATCAATACAAAGGAATTATTAACTTAAAATAAGATCTTATTTCTTGCTGAAAAGTTACTTGTTAGTTAGTTTTGTTGTATTTCAAGTGTACTAAGATATTTACCCTAGACAAAAATACTTAAGACTTTGTGTTTTTGCAGTGATTTTTCTTTGAGACACTGAATTTTGTTTTGATATATTTGCACTAGAAACTACTTGGTTAGATTTTGTGTTTTTGCAGTGTATGTCTACTAACAAAGCAGCTCCCACATTACCAAAAAGAGACCAAGTGCTTTTATTATGGCACATCGACAAGCATGAATGAGCTGATAGTTTACATATTATCTCACCTGTCCACTGAGATGGCAGCCATTGAGTATATTGATGAAAACATGGCCATGATGGGGAAGAAGTTCTGAAATCTGCAGTAGCCCAGGCCGAAGTACCAGTCATTGTGAAGCGCATAGACGAAGTTGAAGAGGGTGTTAAACGTTGCCATGGAGGCATCCGAAAAGGCCAGGTTGACGATGAAGTAGTTGGTTACAGTCCTCATGCGTCTGTGAGCCAGGATGATCCAGATTACCGTGACGTTCCCGGTGATGGACACCAGGATGATGAGGGAGTAGGCGATGGCCCACAGAGCCACCTGAGAGGAAGAGGAGGAGGAAGATGATCAGGAGAACACTGGGAAACGAAGAGTTGAACCATTATCAGTTACAATCTGCCTCTTTCAGACAAATCCAGATAAATTAGAAGATCATCAGAAAGTGTATTTATTTCAGTAAATCGACTTAATTTGTGTTTTTAACACACACAATGTGATATGAAGTGATTATTTCTGCTACTTTTAATGAATTTGCAAATTCAGTTATTTTTAAAATTAAAATATTATCCTGTCATGATGTGTTAAATGATTGATGTTGGACCCAAATGCAGAGACGGAGGTGGCGACTGAATATCATTTAATGACAAAACGTCAAAAACTTACAAAGAAACAAAGGAGCCAGAGAAAAAGATCAATAATAGATGCAATGAACAACCAGGTAAAGGAGCACGAGGAGGACACGGAGTGGAACGAGGAAGTGAAGTTAGACGAAAGGATCCGGCAAGGGGCAGCCGAAAATGAGAAGCTTAACTACTGGGAGGCTGAATGTTGAGACAAAGGACAGAGGCTGATGAGCTAATGGGTTGCAGGTGTGAGTGAAGGGAGCAGGAGGCACACAGAGTGAGTAAATAAATAGAATGATTAAACCAGAGGGACAAGGAATAAACTTGAACCCAGAGCTAGCCAAGGAAGAGCTGAAGTAGAAATGAAAACTAAGGAACACAAAAAATGACAAAACCAAGTTCAAACAATCCAAGATCCTAAAATATACATCTTAACACAGAAATAATGAATGATTATTAACTGTTGTTGTTTGGACATTTTAGTTCAGTTATTTTCTGTTTTGGTCTTTATTATTTTCTTATATCTTCCCATTTTAGCTAATTCCTTGTGTTAGTTCATTTTTTTCTTATTGTTTGATATTTTTGGGATTTGTTCTGTCAGATTTAGTTTTATTTCTCTTTCTGTACAGATTTCCTTTCTCTCCCTCCATTTTCTTTTTGTCTGTTTTTACACTCACCCTTTTCCTTTGCTCCCTTCCCCAGCTGCATTCATTTACCTGCACTGTAAAAATTTTTTTTTTTCCAATTTACGGTAAAATACCAGCAACTGTGGTTGCCAGAACTTAACAATATAAATATGGTAAAATCTGTATTTATATCCATATTTACAAGGTTTTTACTGTATAAATATGATAAAATTCTGCTGGTATTTTTCTTTAAATCAGATTCTTTTTTTACAGTGTGTAATTAGAATTTTTTTTGAGGGTTTTTTTTTATCATTATTAGCATTTTTGTCTGTTTATTAACCTCATTATTCTCCGCTGGCTCCTTCTGTTGGATTTTCATGTGTTATTATTTGCAACCATCCAGGTATCTTTAAGTTTGCCTCTCCATTAAAAATGTTTCCAAGTTCCCGTCTGCATTTTGGACCACCTACAAAACCGCGCAATACGACAGTGACGTCACAAACCAGCTGATCAACTGGTTACTAGCCTGTTAGTGGAAAGTTGAGTGAAACAACAACATAACATTGAAAAAGAAGCAGGATATTTGCTACATCATCACCTGTCTATTTCAGACAATTTCTATTAAAAATTATTTTTTTATTAGTCTCAACAATCATTCGAGGAACTAATTTGAGTCATCAACACTCTGTCTTTACTTTTTGAACGGAAATATTGAAATAATTTGACTTCTTGATGAATCACTCATTCACTCATTGCGTCCTCTCTCACCTGCCAGTCGGGCTGCTGGAACTGGTTCCCGGTGGTCTCGTTTCCGTCGTCCAGCCAGTCAGAGGTGACTGACAGCGGCATTAAAGTGGCCTCCGGGTCTCGCTGGAAGTGTTTAATAAGACTCTCGGCATCCATTCTCACTCCCTCTGTCACCTGGTGGCAGAAAGTTTATGGATAACAGCGAGTTTGCTGTGCGTAATGAGGAACAATGGGTGGCGGACAGCCCGTCCTCATGAAGGAGCTCTCATTAGGAAATGAACGGCTTCAGGAATCCAAATTCACGTTGCAATTTATCTTTCTTGCATGCAACAAATATTTCAGTCTTTAAAATGATTTAGAGAAATGGTCTGTGTTCATCCATCACACTCCTGTCTTTATTTAAATTAAAATAATAAATTCGGATAATAAACATGCCACAATTTATTTGTGAAGTTAATAGTCTAATTGTATTTTTAAATGGTTTTCCCTGTTATTTGTTTATTATTAGAAACTGTTCCTCTTTGTTTGATCTAAAACACATAAAAAAAATTTAATTTTCCAGTTTGTGCAGAAAGTGGATGTCTGCAGCAAAGACTCAAACACATAAAAACACATTCTTAGTGTTATCTGTCTTACCTCTCCGTAGCCCGATTATATCGTGAGAACTAACCCCAGATGTTCCGCTCCATAGCTGATAACGGTGGAAAACGAAACGCCATGTGCGTAATGGGCACTCAGGTCTGACCAAGAATTCATTCATGCATTTCTTCCCGCTCTCGCACAAACACGCCGGCTCTGCGTCTCTCGCTTTCTCTCTGCTGGAATGTGTTACAAGCTTTGACGCGCTCCTCCACTGCGAGACGCGCGGACATTGCGGCGCAGAGCCGCGTGCGCTGAGGCTTAATCCACGCGCACAGAGCAAAAACCACGGGGAGAAAGTGTCATCAGCCGGCTCCCAAAGTGTGAATGTGGGAATGAATGGCATTTCAGATGTTTACATTCGATATATCACACAAGAGCTGTGAGGAGATTTTAGCTCCATTAATTGTGTCTAGTTAAATATTTAATAATAATAATAATAATAATAATAATAATAATAATAATAATATTTAAGTCAGCAGAAGAAGATTACTCACTCAGCATACAAAGAGCGTGATAAGACTCTTTTTAGGGCTTGAAGCAAACCTCAGTGTAATCTGCATGCATGTGTTTTATGTTATTCCTTACCTTTAGCATTGTTTGAGCTTTGGATCAATTCTTTTGATTGCTGTCCAGGTTTGTGTGTTTGAGTTATTAAAACTGCATGAATGCTTGTTTCCTTTGAGCTTTACGTTTATAAGTTTTTACACTTTTATTTGCAGATAAAGGCTAAAAACTGAGACAAGGTAGAGAAGGTAACTAGGATCTTTTCTAGCTAAACTAGAATCTTTCAATAACGTTTAAACTATTGGTGTTCATTCGAGGAATACTCCCCAAACACTTTCTGTTTCTTTCTTTTCCCATATTTTCATCTTTATGTTACATGCTTCATGTTTTTTCTCTTTAATGTTTATTTCAGGTCCAGGTGTTTCCACTTTTCTTGTTTATCTTTCACTTCACCTTCAGCCTGACACTCTTTACACCTTCTTCGCTGTTTTTATTTTAATCAATCATTTAATTTATTTATTTCAAACAGGTTTTAAGAAAATCAGAGAAAAACATGTGCATATATAACCAAGAACAAAATTATTTGTTTACCACTCTGTCTGAAAAGAAGGGAGAAATGAAAACTTATTTATCGTTTCCTTGTTTTTCTCTACCCCAGCTGCATCCACTCACCTATAATTAGCTCTTTTTTCATTTCCACTCATCCCTCACTATTTAACCTCCTTCTCTCGTTCACTCATTTCATGTTTCCCCTCGTTTGTTCCTGCTAAAATCATTTTTAAGTTTGTGTCTCTACATACGTTTCCAGTGATAATTTCCAGTTCCTATTTGTTTCAAAAACCACACATCATGACAATTTAGCCTTTTAAGAGACAGTAGACTCTGATTGTGAAGGCAGTAGTAAATAAATCTCTGAAATTATTTTGGTAATTCTAACTAGAGACATGTTGGTGTGTGTGTCGTTTATTGGTTTGTAAACTTTTGGTTTCAGATGCTGTCTTCCACAAGATATTTTAGTTTTAAACAGTAAGAGATGTTGGAGAGCAAAACACATCAATCACAAACAGAACCTCATTTTTATGACTCTTCGTTTTGGGTCGGTGTTTTACTGTGGGAGCAAACTTTACAAACCTCGCACAGTTGGCTAGAAGATGCATAAATTAAAAGTCTTGCTTATGGTGCAGAGAGAAACCAGGACAGATGAATGTCTCTACTATGGTGATGGATGCGATGCTGCAGAAGGACATTCAGTAAATTAATTTTGCTTCTTTCCAGCTTAGCGTAATCGGCCTGTTTTCTGGACATTTTGGTTTGCCTCTATGGAATAAAGACTCTCTCTGCTCACCAGAGTTGGATTCCTGAAGCAAACATGGAGTTAAAAATAGTGCTGTTAAACTCAACATTTCTATTATCACCGTGTTTTTAGGATGTGGCTGCAAAGCTCTGAGCCTCCCTGTAGCAAAAAGGAAAAAAATGTTTTCTTCAGAAATGTGGAGGACATTTTCAGCGTTACTCTGTCGGACCAGACGTTGGCGCTGCGATGCATTCCTCTCTGATTGCACCTTCACATGGCATGATGTCACACAATGTCATTCATCCACCTGTAGCTTCAGCTTTCTTTGAACTATTTAGTTTATTTATGCATTTTAATATATTTAACTCTATTTTTTGCTTAGTCTATTAGTATGTTTTGTTTATGTTTATCTAATTCTGGACCCATCTTGACTTTTCTATTGGTTTCCCCTTTTATGCTAAAAGTTTGTATTATGTTAATATTTTTTTTTTAAATTAAGCTGAATAATATAAAAAAATTATTAGTTGAAAACCTTTTTATTTTTAAATAAAAGTCTCTTTTCTCAGCTTGTTGTCTCTCTGACAGACTAAACTACTGTGCATTTCAAAGTCTAGGAGAAACTGAACTTTTGTTTCTAAAGATGATAAGTTTTACTTTCTTTTACATTCTTGTATCTTTCTTGGTGACCTCATCAGCACAATCTAAGCAACATAAATCTGTTTTATGTATTTGTCAGGGGCAGTGGTATCTTTCCATCTGTGAATCTCTACATGAGCGCCAACGTCTCTAAATATTTATTTTACTCAATAAAACCCAGAAAGTTAACTTCTGTGTTAAATATGTTGTTTCTTAGTCCCATCACAATTACTTTACTAGTTATATACATACAGAAAACATCCACATATGTTATAAAACTCTGTAAACATATTGTTATCCTTGTTATCCAGGAACCTTTGGATTATTTAGGAGTTAAATAACTTTTAAAGTGCTTCTTTTATTTTACACAGAAACATTAAAACCCTCACCCTCCTATAATCTTTGAAAATCGGTTCCTTTTCTCTTACCCAGCCTTTTTGAATCAAGCAAGAAGACAAAAAAAAAGATATAAAGTTTGGAGAGATGTTAAGAAAATTAAGAAGAATAGCAAGAGATGGCTTGAAAATTGCTTTTGTATTGGTTTTTGGCTGAATTGGCTGCTGTGTTTTCTTTCTTTTTTATTTTTCTGATTCACTTTTTTAATTTCTCCTGGAAGGAGAACACATCATCAGTTCTCTGTTTACAAGCCTCAGCCATTGTTAATTTAGATGTAACCATGGCAACGATAAAATACCTTCAACCAGCAGCTAACCTGCTGCACACGTCTCTCCACAGCAGTCAGTACCGATTCTTACTCAGACGTGAACTTTGACCTGCGCTGTCCAGCTAGCCATCAGCTGTACTGTCCAGTGGTGGGTATTGATCATTTTGATGATTTTCATCAAAATATAATGTTTATTACTGTTTTTCTGAGTTCTTGGCTGTGTGGTGTGTTTTATGACTTTGTATTTTTGGTGTTTTTATGATGACAAGCATTTTAAACTGCCATGTTACTGAAGTATGGAATACAAATAAACCTGACTAGCAGGTTAAACTGTTTTGATAAATTATTTCTGCTTGTGTATTTGATAAAGTTCCAGCAAGGCTTTAATTCTCTCCTACTCCTCTAATGGAAACTTTCAGCTTAAAATCTTTCCCTTTTTTTCTGTTGTCAGAATTAAAATTCGGACCTGGTGTGACCCATTTACTCACCTTTCGAGACGTCAAACATCTGTGCGACGCTGTGGCCTTCCTTAATCTGGAGACAAACAACTTCAATCCTTCAAACTGTTTCCAGTTCGGCGAGAGTTGGGACTGTTTGATTATTTCAGAAATCCTCTGTTTTAATTTAAAGTTGGTTGTTAGAATCAAAATTAAGCCCTGAAACTTTTATTTTGAGATTCAGAGCATCCTAAATGCTCCTGATCCTTTGTTATTAAAGCTTCATGATGTAACTTTCATTTAAAAAAGTATATTTTTTACATATTTGTTCAAACTGTTACTATGCTGTGACTGTAAAGTATGAGACAGATAATCTGTGAAACAATTGAGCTCCTTTGATTTCTCCCAACTAGAAGCAACCAATCAAGCAAGAAGACGGGTCTTAGCGGTGTCAATCACAGTCTTGTGTGGCGCTGCTCATCCTCCCTCCCAATTACCTTTTTCTGCTGCAGCTAGCATAGCCTGTTAGCTCATTAGCATACCCACCCATGAGGACAGATAAATTCCTGTAACAGTACGTTGTTGCTCAGCCATTTCCACATTTAGCAGCGAGTACATGAGTTTGACTGACAGCTCTAAGTCCCTCTTCCTGACTCTGATTGGTTGTTTTTGGTCCGGAGCGGTGCATTTCTTCTGACGACAGTAGCAGCTCAGGGAGGAATTGGAGGAGATCGATCTTTTCACAGATTATCTGTCATGACAAGTTTTATAAAAGTTACATACTGCAGCTTTAATCTGGACACGAGATACTTTAAATGTTACATTTGCTACCGTACCATTACGGTGCCGCCACAGGAGCTTAAAAAGCTAAAATGTTTTGTCACTGGAGAGTTTTTATCACCACTCATTGTCAACATCAAAGTGTCACAACTGTGCAGGTGAGGAAACCTCTCAGGAATGAAACTGGGACCCAAATGACAGCCGGGTTTGAAGACGGCTGTAATCTAACCTATGAATACTGAGTGCTCACATAATAATGGTGTAATGGGACCTGGCTGTGGATCGTGGCGCTGCAGCTGGAGTGATGCCGTTTTAAAAACAGTCTCTTGTGTTTCATGTCCTGCAGAACAAACAGTCTGATGGTACCTGTCTCTAACCACTTTTACTCCCTTCTCTCTCTTTTCTGTTTTCTATTCCCATGATTGTCACCAAGCTGCCACTTTTTTGTAATTCCTAGGTCTGCTCTTTCTCCGAAGGGAAGAAGGAAAATTTAGCTGACTGCACTTTTTCTGTCTCTGTGTGTACAGTATGTGCAGCATGTGGCACTTTCACATGGGTTGCAGGGCCAAGGCCAATATGGAGGGGAGAAGAAATGAAAGCTTTGGCAGTTTGCATCAAAACTCACTCAGTGTGTTTTTCTGAGATAGTCTTTGCCGGGGTGGTGGGGATTTTTCCTCAAGCTGTTGCTGTCCAATTTTGGTGAGCCTGTGAATACAGCCTTTGTTTCCATGTAAACTCCTCTGCTGCTGTAGCCCAGCTATTTCAAGGTGTGAGATGGAGTGAATTTAGAGACAGTATTTTACATACTGTTGATTTTCATTAATATCAAAACACTCTGCCTGTTTTCCTCGAACATCAACAGCACTGTAAAACATTTGAAGATGGTTTAAATTAAAAATGAACATCCACCTGCTGCCTTAAAAATGCTATTTAAACCAAATAGTTGTTTCACAACATGCAAATAAAAACCTAGTTAAAAAGCACTCACTTCTATATTATCAAAGTTATTTTACTTTAGAATATGAATACATGAATACGGCTGAAAAACAGCCGTATTCATGTCAGTTTATTTCGATAATTGCTGTTTAGTTTTTTATTTTAAATATCTGAAATGCTACTAAATGTTTCCTGTTTTATCCACAGTTTTCACTCCACACCGTTGCCGTTCATTTTTAAGCAGTTATTTGGCGAAGTGGCTGCTGCGCCTGCGCCAGTTACTCAACAGGCTGTTGCTAGGTTACCACAAGTAACTCGGTTACTAGGTAACCAAAGAGTGAGTGAGTTAGTTGATTCCACTCACAATAATAATAGATAATAAAATTAAATCTATACAAATACATTTATTAAGTTGATTAAGTTGTCATATTAAATAAACGTAAATAATGTAAGTTTGACAAACTTAATTTGATTATATGCGACAAATTAACACACTTCTTCATAGAAAATGCAGAAATGATAGAAAGCAAATGGATGCAGGATTCATGCAAAAATTACGTAGGGTTGAAAAAGCCTCAACAATGCAATTACAGTTGAATATTATTACTAAAAAAGCAGTTTATTTGCTTTGACTGTGTCTTTTCAATTACAGCCTGCTTCAAATCATCAGAGACACAAAAAAAATAAGAAAAAAGTCGGCAAATTGCAAAAATGTGTTGTTGATGTCTTTATTGATGTTTACAAAAAGAATAATATTTTCTAAGCCGGTGAATCTGGTGGTGGAGACATTTTTCGCTGCAGAGACGACAGAACTCACGATGCATTCCAGTTCTACTCAGAAATAGGAAATGCCAACTTCCCAGTCGGAAATTCTTCAACACCGGAAGTCGGAGATCCCACAGGGAAACAAGAAGCAACGGAGAAACAACTTGTGGGAGGGATTCAGACTGTTTTTGTCACTATTCATAAAAACAAACTGTAAAAATCTCTTTTATGGAGCAGATGAGTAGAAAAATAGATCAACCAACAACATTAAACAGAAAAACGTAAAGTTAAATAAATATTAAATAACAATAATATTATTAAATAACAATATTATTTAATAACTATAAGTTGTTTACAACTTCACATCCATTCAGAACCCAACACCGAAATTGAACTGCAGAACAAATCTTAAATATTTAATTATTTATAAAATAGGCGTCCATAATATGAAATCCAGCTGTTTTTAGCCTGGATTTAGCCCTCTTTAATTCAGGATCCTAACTGCAACCAAACGTCCTGTAAACGGAAATACATTTTAGTAGGTTGAACTGAAGGGACAGTTCTGTAATTTTATTGAAAAGCAAATTTTACTTCTTGGATTTAGTTTTAAAAATCTAAATTATGCACAGAACATTCAAAAACACAAAATCTTACAA
This sequence comes from Poecilia latipinna, assembly GCF_001443285.1. Taxonomy (NCBI): domain Eukaryota; kingdom Metazoa; phylum Chordata; class Actinopteri; order Cyprinodontiformes; family Poeciliidae; genus Poecilia; species Poecilia latipinna. The sequence goes on along the minus strand of NW_015114249.1, from coordinate 132,494 downwards.
AGTATTTTTGTCTAGTTTCTGGTACAACTAGTACTCGAGATAAGATTCTTTCATGAAGATATGAGCTTGTTTTAAGTCAATTATTCCTTTATATTTATTAAAAATAATCAGTTCAATCGGCAGATTATTTAAATTATAACAAGACATTTTTCAAATATGAAAAGTGAAATAATCTGCCAGCCGAACTAGTAAAACAAGCTCCTGTATCTACTTTCGTGTATTTGCAGTGATTTTATTTGAGAGTGTGAACTTTGTTTTTAGTAAGCATCAACATTACCGTCAAGAGTTTCACCTTTCCAGCGGATTTAGTGAAATAAATCCGCTCTCTTATATTACAGCAGACTGAGCTGCACCTGTATTTCAGGGCCAACCATTCAGCAGCAGCGCGTGCAGGTGTGGCAGCGATGTCAACCCGGAAGTGAGCTGTTGTCAACAGAGAGGGACACGGCAGCCTTTGGGTCTTACACTCCGCGCTCCTCTGTCTCAGGGACAATGGCTGGAAGCTGCAGCTCTCAAAGATTTGGCTACGCGGTCCTGAAGTTCATCTTGTTCTCCTACGCCTGCGTGTTTTGGGTGAGTGTTGCTGTAAATGTCAAGTTGTTCTGTTTGTGAAGAGAGTCCGACAGGCTGGCTGCAGGAGAGACTCGGTGACTCTGAGCTTGTTTATGTCTGCCGGTGTTTGAGAATATAAGTTGTTTTTGTTTGGTTTCGTTTAGTTCTGTTCTAGTTTCCGATATACAGTGTTTAATAACTGTAGCTCAGATTAGTTTTTTGTTTTTGTTTGTTTGTTTAAAACCTGTGGAGTAACGTTTCTCTTATCTCTTGACCACACCTTCCTCTGCTCACCTTTACCCCGAAAAGCGGCTGTTCCTGAGAAATACAGAGGCAATGAGATAAAAAAAAAAAACTATCAGGAAATCTTGAAACTATGTGGGTATGTGTGTCACTCGGATCGGCGCATGATCAAATCACTCATTTTGTAAACAATCTGTTTCAAAGCACCGAATCTCAGTTCCTATAAAGATTTCCTCTAATTTGAGGTATGTTAACTGCCTCAAATTGGCTAATCTGCGTACCTCTGACTGCTTATGTTAATCTATAATTATGTTAAATAAGATTTGAAGACTATTTTGTGTAAATGCTGTGTCAGAGCTTTGACCACAAGCAGCAGTTTATGACTCAAGGCGCATGTCATTGTGGTCGGGACTCCGTGGGATCCACACAATCTGTTTTAAGTTCAAGTTCCTGTAAGTGACAAATCTATTAATTTGACTGATTTATTACACACAAAGTAATTATATGTCAAGTGTGTATTTATATTTTATAATTATTATGGAAAACCTAAAATTTAGTTTCTGAGAAATATAAAAATACATGTAAATTGCAGTTTAACAGAAACTGTTGGTTAAAGTAATAAAGCAATGTTAGAATATATGCAGCTCTGGACAAAACATAATATACCACTTAAAATGACCAGTTTCTCTGATTTTTACCCTTTATAGGTATATATTTGATTAAATGAATATTGTTTTTTTTATTCTATAAACTGCTGACATGTCTCTGAAATTCCAAGCAAAAATTTAGTTTTTATTTTCAGAAAATTAGAAATGGTTAAAATAACAAAAATGATGCAGTGCTTTCAGACCTCAGATAATGCAAAGAAAACAAGTTTATATTGATTTAGAAACAGTAACACTAATGTTTTAACTCAGGAAGAGTTCAGAAACCAATATTTGGTGGAATAACCAGCAGGTTTTCAAGGGAGTTCAGGGGAGTGGGCTATTCGTTTTTCCATAGTTGTATACTCACTTGAATAATTTGTTGTGCAGCATTTTTTCTCACCGAGTCACCAGTGGGAGCGAGGTTTTTTTTTTTTTTTTAGTGGCAAGATAAAAAAAATAATGCTTTATGAAATAATAAATCAATAGAATCTATGTGAAAAATTTCTGTGCAACAGCACCAAAGGGACAGGCAATTAAAAGCAAGTAGATCCACACAAAGAAACTCGATTATTTCATGATCAGCCTCGTTTGTCTGCATCTTTTTAATATTTCACATTTCAGTAGTCAGGGTTGCTCAACATTTAGTAGGAAAACTCCTCCCATGTCGCGTCATGATTGCCCAGAAAGCTCGTAATTACAGCTAACATACACTTTCCCAGACTCTGGGCGCTCAGGCAGTCATTCATCCAGCCTGCCGCCATGTTTTTGAGCTAAAAATTGTTTAAAGTTGACAGGAAATTTTAAAATATCACCTGATAGTTATGTGTTTTTGGAAGACTGGAAGATTAATACCTAAACAGCAATAATAATAATAATAAAAAAACTAAGCTAAATTAACACTGCTAAGCCTGGTGGGGGCACAAGTAAAGCCTGGTGGCCCACCAGGCTTATAATACACTGGGAAAGACCTGCTAAGCTGGCATTTTCTTGGAGAAACCTTGAGCTTAGGATATTCTTAGAAGGATAATTTAACTTTAAAGAGACATATTCTTTATTTTATTTACACCATGAACCTCAATTCAGCTGGAGCAACATGCTGGTGGGTTTCATTCATCCTATGATAGTCTGTCTTTTCCCTAACACAGGCAGCGCTGCAGCTGGGCTACCTAATAGAAGGAATAACAGTGTACAAGCAGACTGACACTCCAGTTAAAAATCACGTATCTGTTTCCAAATCGTTTTGGCGTGGACAAGCAGAGAGTAGAGATGGCACAGAGGGAGCAGGAGTCGGTTTATTATAGAGACTGAATGCTGCGCTGGGAGGAGAGGAAAGGAATTGAGCTGCGTTTGTTTTTCTTCCACAGGTTGCAGCTCTTTTATAATGAAGGCATTTTCTATGCAGGGCCTGAGAAGAATGCAGTTAATCTGAAAAATTACGAGCAGTTTCGGTCTTATTGTTTTCTCAAGAAAGCGTAGACACTCAAAATCCGCTCTGTGATTTATAGATTAGATGATAGTGCAGCTTTTCCTCTGTACTGACTTTCTGCAAGCTTATTGCAAATATTGAAGCAGTAACTTAATGCAAACAGCACAGAGACAACAGGGAAATTTGTGTAGCTTAAACTTTCAGAGATTTTAATTTTTTTAATTGATACAGATCTGTCTGACCCGTTTGCCTTTTTATTGTTTGTGTTGTTGAACAGGAAGTGCTAAGGATGTAAACAAGCCAAGTAATGGTTCCGTACAGTGACACAACAATTGTCTGAAACATGAGTAACATCCTGCATGCTCTGGTCAATGATTTAACAAAAAGACAATGGTGCTTTTTAAACAGGAGCTAGAACTAACCATTAAGTTGATGAGAAAACCACAGGTTTCCTTCACATTCTGTGTAAATCAGTAGGAGAGGATTTCACCAAACATTTTGTAAACATTGTATAAAATCAGTTCAAACTGCTGAGAGTTTAGCGGGACTGTTAAATCTGCTTTATGCTTTTGTTCATCGCTGATGGATGTTTCTAGTGTTAAACTTTGTTGATGGGCTTGTTTAGGTCTTTCTTCACCTTCAGTCTTTAAAACGTCCATGTCGTTCATGCTGCAGCAGTTCAACTATTGGAACATTTTGTATAGATTCTTCACACCTGAAGTTCAGGAAAAACTCAACCAGCTGGTTGTTACTGCACTGCAGTCATCTGAATCAGTAAATGTCTAACATGCACGGTAATGTACCTGTGTTGGGAAACACAGCTAGTTACGCTGAGGATAATGGCCGTGTGCATTCATGGCTGTACGTGCAGAACTGCAGGTATAAATGACGAGTGGGTGGATCACGGCTTCGAAAACTCAGGTTTTCAGAAAATTTTAATATTATGTAAGGCAAAAATATTTTTTGTAAACAGGCTCAACAATGCAGACAAACCTAAATATCTCGCTGCAACGCTACTTGACATGCATTTGTAAGCAGCCAATGCAGGAGCATCGTTTATTTTCCTTGTTGCTGATTGGCTGAACTCCCAACAGCAGACTTAGAACGACTACGGACGTTATCTTCTCTTAACACACATTAAGGTATTTTTGGTGTTTGAACTGTGTCAATATTTTCCTCCCTAATGAATTTAATCTCTAAATAATATTTCAATATTGAACTGTGACTGCAGAATATATCTAATATATCAGATTCAGTGTGTCAGATTAAAAACAACCAATATTTCATCTTAAGAAGAAAAGGCAGAAAGTCCTGCTGTTTTAACCGTAAGAACCTACCAGTGCTAGTAAGAAAACAGGTTTTACATGTGAATGACTTCACAGAAGCTGAACCACATCCAGCTATGCTTTGTACAATCTGAAATCAGAATATGGTTTAATATCATGGTGACATTCAGCAGGTTTTAGAATAAGATGCTTTACAATTGCACACAGACTGTTACAAATCACAAAGACATATTTAGGACATGATAAAAAAAATGAAGCTATAACTCTGTGCAGACAATCATACATTTTAAAATCACATTGAGCTCAATAGATTTTGATTATTGATTTATAAAAGCACCAGCCAAGTTCTTATTGCATCAATAGAGGGAACAAAAAAAATGAATATGGCAAGAATTACTTTTTAAAAAACACATAATCTGCTTATGAGGCTTTATTTTAGACATCTTAATTAGCTTTTAATGAAAACAAATATGTTGAAAGTCTGCAGTTGGCCAGTCACCATCTGACAGGCCAATATAATGAAAAACACAATTTAACACCAGCTGGTCTTTACAAGTTCAGTTTTCCGTTATTTTGGACTGTCAGTCGTAGAAATACTTTTACTAAAAACACCTTCTAGTTTTTAAATTATATGTGTCTGACCATACAATTACAGTCAAACAGAATAAAGAGGGCTGGGTATCAAAGCACAGATAAGAAAGTTGGAGTGTGCAGAGATAATTTATGATTTTAGTTTCATTAGTTTTAGGGAATCAATTAAAACAGCAATGGCTGAAATTTTCTTGTATCAACACCTGAAACTAAAAAAAAACAGGAAGGGGAAAAAAACATTCAAAAGTCTCACCCACATGTCACTCTGCTTACCTCGCTTTATTTTAGACATTTTAATTAACTCTGGCAAAATAAAAAGATGTTTAAAGTCTGCAGGACGCAGATCCTGAAACGTTCAGTCAGTAAAATAACAGTTAAATTAGACCGTCATTCATTAGAAACGCTTTTCTTCAGAGCAACTTCTACCTTTATTTTTATTTACTACTATAGCCAAACAGAATAAAGGGAACTAGGAACTGGTAGCACAGATGAGGAAGTTGGTAATTTATGCATTGGTGTCTGACTCTAATTTAGAATATTTTTGATTTTAAGTGAAAAACTATAAATAATAGTTTATTTCAATACTCCTGAAAGAAGTTACGTTTGCTGTTTCTGCAAAGGTTTGTGTTGACAGAAGTGTGTCATTATGACGATGATGGAAACTTAGATATTTTGTAATATAATCCTTTTCTCCTGTTTTACAGTCTGCTGTGGATTTTAGGATAATACTGTAAATATACTAATTTTGGATTTGAAAGCTTTTCAGTTACTTCTAAAGATGGAGCTGATGTGTTCAAAGTCGGCTGAATTAAAACTTATTTAATAAAACAGACTGACGTGATGAATGAGTTCATTTTGAGACCGTCCCACATGAGTCCAGCTCCTATCAGTGAAGGACTCTGGTATTCCTCAGCTGGACAGTATTTCTTGTTTAAATAAATTTCCCCTCTGTTCCCTGAACCGTTTCTGAGTTTTGCTAGAATCTTTCACAAACGTGCTACGGCGATATTTTATCAGTCAGGCAGCGTCGCCTTTAAATCAGTCATCCACAGCTGTAAGTGATAAACAGAGGCCTGCCTGTGTTACTGCAGTTTGCTCCTCCACGGCGAAAGCTGCTGTATGCTTCCACCTCTTTTTGTTTTAGTTTGATAAGAATATCTGAACACGGGTTATGCTGTGCAGCTTTCTTCTTCGGTGTGTTTGTATTGATTCAGAGTTTGAATTCCTTCCAGAGACTTTATTTTGTTAATGTCGACAGTAGGTTTTAAATGCTCTTAAGGGTTTTCTCTTCTCCCTTGTAAGACGGATTAAATCTGTCCGACCCTGTAACACACGGCGAGTTGGGGCAGGTAAGGAAAAACAGGTGAAGTAGTTTGGGCTTTTGAATCTCTGTCATCTACATGTGCTGAAAACCCTGTTTTGTTTTGTTTTTTCTTTTACACTTGTTTTCATTTCATTCTCTCCAGCATTTCTTTTAATAGTAATAAAAAAACAGAATCCAATGGGGAAAATAAATGCCAGAAAAAAAGTGCAATCCAAACGAATTTTCCAGATTCTTTACTTTTCCAAAAACAAAACTAGTTATTCACTACGTAACTTGTTTTTTTTTTCTTTTTTTGTTTTTACATATTTGTTAAAACTGTCTTGACAGTTTGATGTGAGGCACTGGGAGAAGGCAGAGGAAGTATTTATTTTTTCTTTTACAGATATGCCTCATACCAAACCTTAATGTCACAACACCCTAACAGTTTTAATATATCAGTATAAAATATATGTTTTTAATAAAAATTACATATTGCAGTTTTAAGCATTAGTAGGAATACCAAAATTTTAAAATGTTACTTGTTTAAAATTGCTAAAATATTATTTTAGAAAGTCTTTCCATTAAGATAAAGTTCCTGATTGACGAAGGAAAAATGAAGATTTCCCTTCTATCTGTAGCTGTGCACTGCTAGTCAGCTGGCTGCTATACCTTTCTTAAAAGTGTTTATTGTGGTGGTGTTGTGTAATATCTGGGTATTTTTGCAGTTATGGGATAAAATGTTTCTTCATTTTCTTGTGATTGTCACCACATTGTAATGGGGGAAATTTTCTGCCATATTCCAAGAGCACACATTTTCATTTTGAAAGCAGGATTTCATGTCTTTCTTCTCAAAACTTGTAATGCTTGTACTCAAAACATCTCCTCTCTTTCAAATCTTCACTGTTTTCTCAAACCTTTCTCCTCGCACTCAAAACGCATCTCTGCTTGGAACAAATCTCCTCTTGCAAACCTTTCTGCTCTCTCTCAAAACAAAAAAAGTACCGTTGCCTGGCAACCTCTCAGCCAATAGAATGAAAGTGTTGTACTTGTCCTTCTACTGCATGTGCCTGTGTGGCTACATGCAGGCACATGCATGTAGCCACACAGGCTGCATGTCATGACTAAGTTACAACTTAGTCACGACATGATATCTGTCTGTCTACTATAAGTTTATCAGGGCCGGCCCAAGGCATAAGCAAACTAAGCAGCCGCTTAGGGCCCCAAGGGAACTAAGGGGCCCCATCAGTGGAGCTGATTGTTTTTGTCATAATTTCTGTCATTATAATATCAAAAACACACAATTTCTCTGTGAAGTATTTATTTTCACCATAATATATATTTGATAATGTATGTAGAAATTATTTTATCAATAAAAAGAAAACAAAATTGCTTTTGGGAGCCTTCTGGTGGCTGCGGTAGGTACCGCACGCTTCGCCGGTGTCATGAGCTGCAGTGTGATGAGCAGAGCATCCACACATCCAAAGCTCCGGTCAGAAGTTAAGTTAGCAAAACAGTTTCTTAAAAAATGACTTATCCTTCAGGAAGGGAGAAAAGAAAGAGGAATAACAGAAAAAAGCCAAGATAAAGGTTTGTTTTAATGTGCCTTGGTAATGTAATGTATTTACAATATCAGACTGTAGCGTTCCAGGGGGTCGGGGGGGTCCTTTATCTCCTGCCACGACAATTTAGCTGACCTTAATATTTCCTGTGTTTTATTTTGGTCATTATTGTCACACTTAGTGTTGATATTTGTGTGATAGGCGGGTCTATTGGACATTTATAGAAATAAGTCCAAATCGCATCCCTTTTAGGTTCAATACAGGATGCAGCATTTATCAGCTAAATACGGGACGATTCTGTATTTTACAGGACGGTTCTGTACCCTACCCTGTATATTTCTGAGGGTTTTTTCTTTTAGCTTCATGATGGTTGATAGCAAAAATTAAAACTTTTGTGTTTGACATTGTCTAGCAAAATGTTTTTACGTCAGGCTACAATAGAATGTTCAGTTTCAATGGTATCAATGACATCACCATTGATGTCATCACTCTATGATATCACAAGGGAATCTCTCTTGAATGTAGCTCACAGACAGTGTTTTCTCAGACCTGTTGCACAGTTCTATCGCGAAAGATCTCTCTTCAGAGCGCGTTCGAATTGTATCGAAACGAGCGGGATATTGATTCCAGATATTACACGCCTTTCAGAGAAGCAAGAATTTACCAGAAGCAAGAATTTACCAGAATATCGACATGAAGCAACAACAGATTGTGGTGGTGAACGTGAAGCTTTTCCAGCTGAGCTTTCGTGGGTCGACATGATGGACCTCAACATCCAAGTCGACTACGACGTTGTTGTTTTCCCTTTGGAAGATGACAGCGACAGCCCCACTGAGCCGGAAGATGAATCGGCAGAGGTCCAGGGGGAATCAAGTCCTTCCGGCGACTTGGAGAGTCCAACATCATTGGAAGTCGGGCAGAAAACGTCAACACGTCAAAGATCTCACAAAGCAGATCTTTGTTAGCAGAACCAGAGAGCCCCAAAACCACATTTCGCTTTGGGCCCCATGGAGGCTTGGGCTGGCCCTGAAGTTTATAGATGTATACATTTTCTGTTAATAATGGTAAATAGATTAGATGGATTGCATGTCGTGACTAAGTTGTAACACAGTTGGTTCCCATACAGTTGGCGGCCACAGAAATCAGTCAAATGGCCCCCGGGCTGCACTTTGGACACCTTTTCACTAGATAATATTTTTATGTGAGCAGAATTTATGCAGTTCTGCTCTTTTTAAGAGCAGAACAAGTATAGTTAACATTAGCAGGCTAATTAGACAGGCTATCTGCTCTGCAGCTAGTCTGCAGTCAGCTGTTGAACAAACCACTCAAACTGCCGTTTTACAACAGTGTGATCTTTAGGGATGATTTATGACACACCTTAAGTTGACACACCTTAAGTTTCCACACCATGACTGCGCCTCATTCTTATTTTGAAAACGAACGTTGTGTGGGACCGAGGAATCTACTCCATCACTCACGTATATTATTTTCCCCAAACTACAAGAATACTGATGCAAAATATTCAGGTTTGTCCGTCATCCTGGAAGCTCAAACTGAATTAGATCCTATTTTAATGATTCTACGAATACCAAAAAGAGCTCAAGAAACTGAATAAAGCACATGGGTCCTCTGGCATGTGGAGACAAAAAGACAGGAGACAGAACAGAAAGTAGCAGAGATAAAGACGCTCAGGTTCTCTCTGGCAGTGACGAGGTTGGACAGGATTCAGAATGAAGCCATCAGAGATAGAGCACCGACTGGGAGATAAAGTTAAGAGATGGTTTAGACATGTGAAGTGGTAGAAAGATGTTAAAGATGCAAGGAAAAAGACAAAGAGGAAGACCTAAGATGAGATGTATGGATTTAAGGACAACAAGAAGTATTTGGAGTCACGATAAAGGTCACAGATGGTGCATTGGGGAGATTTTCTGTCATAAATCGAGATCACACATTTTCAATTTGAAAGCAGGTTTTGATGTATTTTGTTCTCAAAACTTGTAATGCTGCTTTACTCAAAATGTCTGCTCTCTTTCAAATATTCTCTGTGCTTTCTCAAACCTTTCTGTGGGGGAATTTTTCTGCCATTATTCAAGAGCGCACATTTTCACTCTGAAAGCAGGATTTCATGTATTTTGTTCTCAAAACGTTTAATGCATTTTATCATGTCTGTCTTCTCAAAACTTGTAACGCTTGTATTCAAAACTTTTTCTTGCACTCACACTTAGTCTCTGCTCGGACTTTCTGCTTGCTTTTGGAAACGTCTTTTGGCACTGTCACCTGGCAACCTCTCAGCCAATAGAACGAAAGTGTTGTACTGGGTGTGTTTGTTTCCTTCTAGCGGGTGTGCCTGTGTGGGTACTAAAGATTGTGGCAACGTTAAAGCGTTTTGAAAAGGAGTGACCCAAAACCTGAGGATAAATTTGTTCATTTGAGCCCTAAATCATTTGAAAACTAATTTTCTTTCTTTTAATGCAGCAGAATCCTTTTTGTGTTTGGCTCTACTATGAGTAACATCCATTGCCTACAAAAAACAATAAAACTAGACAACTTTATTTGTGTGATTTTGGTTTAACTTTCATTTTCTTGTTCCACCAGTACAAGAAAATAAAAGTCAAATCAAAATAATCAGTTGATTTTGTTGCAGTGAGAAAATAATTGGTTTTATGTCGCACGTTTTTATTCAAAATTCTTCAGTGCCACAGTAAAACATGGTATTTTTACACTTATCCCACCCAGGAAATCTCATATTCATGACATGATTGCGTTATATTAAGGTTCCTCATAGTGTTACCTGCTTTGCTCCCTGAACAAATGTTTTGCTGGCCTCCAGCTCCCAGCGCTGACATTCTGCATTTTAATACATCCGAGTCCTCATCAAAGCTCTCTGCCATATTTTTTTCTGCTTTTGCAGTGGGATAAAAACGCAACACAGTGACTATAAAGCAGCCCTCGGGGTCTACATTTTCACCTGCCATGACTCTCAAACCCATTTTGAGTTGTTTCTCTGCATTAATATCAGCTCTCTAAATTCATAACGGATCGTGCTGCCTGCTGAAATGACCACATAAACACAGCAGGTGGTCTGTTATTTCACTTGCATACAGAAAGAGAACCAGAAGTGAGAATGTCATTTCTCTCACACCCCACACTAAATAGCTGGGTAGGGTAACCCACGAGATAAGGACTCATTCACATGTCAGCGGCTGTCTTCTTGTCAGCTGAATTTACTGCTCTTCTGTCACTCACTGAGCAAAATGGAGAAACGCACAAAGCAGAAACGATGTTAGTCCATTTGCCACTGGATTTTTCTTTTTAAAGAGTCGAGGGGGGAAAAAAACACACAACAGAGAAACTTACTGTGTTCAAAGCAGCTTCAGGATCTGAGTGATTTGACGAAACCAATGCTTTTAAAGATAAATAGTCCTCTGGCTCTACTCTGTTTGTGTGTGTGCTGTGGTCGTTATGAAAGAGTTGCAACTTTTTTCTATGTTGGTTTTTGGTGGAAGAACGTTTAACAAAACCTTTAAATGATTTCCTCTCTGTACTCGGGTGAAGCGCATGCAGTCGATCCGTTGCAGTTTTCAGCACGTGTGTTGTATAAAATCAACCTTTATTTTAGCTTTACATCACGTTATAATGTTTTTCCCACATCAAAAACATACACCTGGTGTTGCCTTGATTCTTTCATGCATGTTTGGGAAAATCCTTTGATCTCCATGGCAACCGTCCAGCTGTGGAAAACGCCTGGGTGGATCTAGCTCCGCCTTCGACACACAGCTCCCCCTCCAAGCTGCAGTTTCTGAGCTTCCACCTCACAGATCAGCCTCTCCTGCACCAACACTCAGCTCCTTCAGACTAACCAGCAGCAATTGGCAAACAATCAGTTGAGCTGATTACACCAGTTACTTCTCACTAAACGCCTGTAAAAACGTTGTGAAAAGGAGGACCAATGTTGTGATTTCCTGAAGGTGGAGTTTCAGGATGAGCAGGAGTTTTTAAAGGATCAGAGACCCAATTTCAAGGTGTTAAATTAGGAAGCAAATTTTCCTTTATATAATATATATAGCATTTATACAACAACTGAAGTTAATATAGTTACTTTATTGTGCTGTAAAGTGACTGGAAAACACGTACTGCCCCTTTAAGTGTCTGTGCTGTGTTATTTGAAACATTAATCACTTTATTTACTTACTTTAAACATCAACCTTGTAAGTTTCAGATATTTTGAGCTTTTTAAAACAGTTTTAGATTTATTTGTAAACCAACAAGAGGCCTTCCTATTTAACATAAATTTAAACCAGTCTGCTGGAGTGTAACATTCCAAAATGGCTTCTCATGTTGTTCCCTGCTGCTAAGATTTGGTCTTTTTTTAGTTTGCACATCAGGTCAGATATTTGCAGTGTAAGTAGTCAAATTATTCTAAAGTAACCTGGGCAAAAACCAGCTGTGAGGGTGAATGTTCCCAGTGGGGGTGTAATTGTTGGAGTTTTGTGAGGACAGAATTTTCATAGCTGTCAGAAATGACTCCCAGAGGATCAAAAATAAAAGCTTTTTAAATAAAAATCACTTTTTGTTCAGATTGAGGGAGATATGGTTGACTTTTTGGATACACAAACATATAATTTAAGCAAAAGTCAGTACAGGTGGGATGTTGCAGTGTGGCTTTTGTCTCAGTGTGAGGTAATAGGGCTGTAGTCTCTGCTGGACTCTTCCTGTGTGGGTTTTCTTGCTCATGGAAACAGAAAACATGCTGGTTTGCTTTAAAATTGATCTTGAAAATGGTGAAGTGTTTGCATGGTCGTTTGTCCAGGATGTTCCTGTGTTGGTCCTGGGATTGACTGATTACCTGTCAGGGATGTACCTCACAGTGAAAACCTGCAGCCCCGCACAACAGCTGAGGACTGTTTTCTCTTTGGTGTTGCTTCATGGTTTTGCTGTCTGAGAAACGACTTAAATTGTTCAAATGCCTGCATCTGATTCTGTGTTGCTTCATTTGTTACTCAGGGTTTCTAGGTCCACTGTTTGGAATTTAAAATTGTTATGTTGTGATAAAAAAATAGGAAAAATATTTTCATTTATAGACTTTGCTTCCATCCTATTGTCTGAACATATTCTCCTTTCTAAAAAGCTGAGGCAGCGGATTGTTTTAATAAATATAAGTGTTTTATATCAGTCTATTGGTAACTATTGATCAGTTGTTTTGTTTTAAAATGGATGAAATGATTCCAAACTGGAGACGTAACCAATCTTGTTTCATCCAATTCTTTATTTTTAAGCAGTTATGAGTCACAGTGGCGAAAACTTAAACTGCTGCTGCGCCAGTTACTCAACAGACTGTTGCTAGGTAACCACATGTTACTCAACAGGCTGTTGCTAGGTAACCAAAGAGTGAGTGAGTGAGTTGAGGCAACCTTATTTAGCTGGCAGTGACAGGTTGAGTCTTCCTACATCTCCCAGAATGCTGTTCGGTTCTGGATCAGAGTCCAGTGAAATTGACTTTCAGACGTATTATCTATTATTGATCACATGTCTATCGCGACATGTATTGTTATTGATCAGCCCTAGTTAATATGCTCCTCAACTGTGGAGAAAGCTCTCTGAAACCTGAGATGTGCAGAAAATGTTGCTTTAAATCACAATGGAAAACATTTCTTTTTTTTTTTTTTACAGCAGGTTTTCAAAGAATCAGACTAGGAAACGTTTTGCCTGCTGGAAACAGTAGGTTGTAGACTACACTTTGATAGGATATAAATTTAAAACAATACTTCAATCCAAAGGTGGATTTAAATGTATGTTAACTGATATTTATATCTATAGTTTAACAAATTTATTTTATGTGATACTTTTAACTGTGTGATGCTTTAAGCTCTCTAAGCCCATTTTTAAGGGTCTTTGTTTTTCCTTTGATGTCCTGTAAATTACTTTGGATTAGTTTATGTGTGAACAGCGCTATATAAATAAATCCTTCCTTCCTTCAAACTTTAGTTGGCTTTAACGAGGTGTTGCAGCAACTGTTTAAAACTGGATGTTAATATAGTGAAGGGATTGTCTTTCACAGTTTGTTAAAAGTTTATATATTCATCTGAATGTTTGCAAACATTTGCTATTGAAGTCTATAAGGAATAATTGTAACTTTTTCCTTTTAAATCTAACGAACATGGATACATTTCCTCATTAGTGTGAATAATAGAAATAATTGGCTTGCGAACAAGATACAACTCAGTTTTTTTATTTGCCACATTACAACAGAAGTAATCTGAACGTGCTCCACAAAGGGATCCAATTAAATGCAGTTACATTTTTATTCACTCCCAGCACAGTCTCATGCAAATCCAGTTACATTCAGTGCAATTCTATTCACATTATAATCCAGACAAACATAATACCTTAGGTATAAAGTTAAAAAGTGACCTGTCAAAACTGTGGCTTTTCACAAGGTTTGGTTTTAAAGTTTATCATAAAAAATGGTGGAATGAATGTATTATTTCTTTAATCCATGGTCCAAATAAAATTGTATCTGTTCAGAAATTAAAATAATCCACCCTGACTGATAATCTGTTGTGTTTCCAGTTAATCGGCACATTTATCCTGGCCATTGGCATCTATGCAGAGGCGGAGCGGCTGCGTTTTAAGACCCTGAATGCTTTGTTTTTGGCCCCGTCTATCATCCTCATCCTGTTGGGAATTTTGATGTTCGTCGTTTCGTTCATTGGAGTTTTGGGCTCACTGAGGGACAACCTGACACTTCTGAATGTGGTGAGTATCTGAGTCGTTTGTGGATTTTCTATATTAAAATTTAAAAACGAAAAACGGTGTTACTTTTCGTCCCATAAAATCCTGCTCTGCAGAGGGATTACTTGTTTACAAACACAGCGACTGCTTAAAGAGCCGGGCCATCCTTTAACTGCTTACCATGGTTACCTGCATTTATCTTGGTGTTTTAGCATTAGTTAGCATGTTGTCAGCGTACTGCAAGTGTTTATCACAGCATGAAAAAATAAGTTGGACTGCTAAATTGACATTAGTGAATGAGGTGCATCTTAATGACCCATAAGCTGCAGGTGATTAGATAAATGACGAGAGAAAATGGCACAAATGTCGGTTATTACTTACTGCTAGCAATTTTGTTAACGGTAAGCTGATCAGCTCTCAATAAGACAAATGTATACACGGTGACCAATAAGGGCACAGGAATAAAGGATTTTCCTAAAATAAATGTTTTTATTTAAAAAAAAAATAAAATAAAATTATATTTAGTGTGCAAAGGACAAATGATAACGTAAAAAGATTCTGGGTTAAAAAAAAATTACAGTTGAAATTCACCTTTCGGTTAACTTTTTACTTATTTTGAAAAACACACAGCCTTTTTCTTTTTTCTTTTTAAGTGAACAGTGATTGAGATTAACTGTATCTTTTATATGCAGTGTCTTAATTGTGTTTGTCCTGTTTCTGAACCATTTAACTCAGTTTCTTGTAGGACATTTTCCCTTTGCCTCCATTGAAGCTGCAGCGTTTCTGCTTGTCATGCAGTGTGTGCAGGCTATGTGTCACAGGGCCATTTGATCTTATCTCTGCTAATATGCATGCCATAAACTGTCTGAGAGCTGTACTGTCCCTCTAAATTAGGTCAGTCATTAACATGATTAAAATTGACTTTTAACAACTGCAAATATATTCAGAACTCTCCACAGTGTGACGCATCTAAAAATAAATTATTTCCCTGTGGTTAGCCTGCTTTATGTTTCTTATTAGAAACCAAACATCGAACTATTTTTTCCTGTAATATTTAACAATTTTACATTTGAAAATGAACTGGAGCTGCAGGTTTACCAACAAGGCGGCTTTACGCCTCCTGAAGAAAATATGAACAGCATTTAACAGGTTTTCTAAGTGCTACCCTCCCATCAGGGTTATTGGTGTTGAATAGATCCTTTATCGTCTAAACATGCTTTTAGCATCCCTTCATCAAATGCTTCTCTGAACAATCTCTTTTCTTTATATAGTTGCCCATTAAGGAGTATTGTGCAGCCTTCAAAACCTGCCAAGTTGCTTTGCAGCTGCTGAAAATAAAACCTGAGCAGCAGCTACCTCAATGCTCCATCTTGTATAAATGTGGCCAATTTTCACTCGGATTTGAAACTCCTTCTCCATGGGGGGCATCGACAGAAGAGGGTCTATCTCCAGTATAGAAAACTACAGAACTATGCTATAATTGTTTGCCAGCAGGTTTTGCCCTCTGTTGGGATGTCCATTCAATCCTGAACTGCCGAACAGCAAGCGGCTCTTTGCTGCTCTGCTCACAGTTTAGATTTTCTTCAGGGTTTTGGCAGAATATCAAAATCTCTTGGAGGTTGTATTTGGTATTTAGAAATGTATTCAATATTCCTACCCAGAAAAAGACAGATTTAAAGAGGAGACTGAAGGAAAACGGCAACATGGCCGTCATGCCCACCGACTAGTATAAACATCTAAATAGTTTTCTTCCTCTGCAAAAGATTATAATCTGTGTTCCTAATGGAGATTAGCAGTAGGGATGCTGTTTGTTCTTTTTTCAGATTTTAAAGCACCTACTCGACTTTATTTTTGATAAACCCTGTAGTTTGTGATTCTTCAGCAAATCCAGGTTAGTCACGACATAAAAAGATGTCGTCTCTACCTTAAGAGAAGAAAATTTATGAAATTAGACGGATCAGACAAATTTATTAGTATTGTTCCACAATAAACAAAAATTACACTATCTATGAAACAACTTAAAACTGGCAACAGTCTAATCCTATTTCTTACTAGGGTTTTTTGCATGCTAAGAACAAGTCTGAGTTTGTCTTTGATTATTAATTTATCTGAATATTTATAACTGTGGAAATGGAATAGATTAAAATGAAGATATCTACATGGTAATATTTTGTGACAGCAGCTTTTTGCAGCAGTTGCCGACAACTAGTGATGTATTCAGAATATGACTTTTCCACTCTTCCTTAAACTGCTTGCGCTGTCTCAGGTTTGAAGGCAGCATCTCCACATTTACAATTTCAAGATGTTTCTGTAGATGATCAAAACTTCGTCTATCAGCTCAAAGAATATTCTCCTAGAAACTTTGTCAACTTGCATTTTTTCAAATCTCAGTTTGGGTTTTTTAAAGTTTTTTTTTTTTTTTCTCTCTGTCAGTAGCCATCCTGGTTGTTTTTCAAAAAGCTGCAGCTGTTGTGACCTGTTATGTACCCTTTTAATTAGAGCTCAGTTTGAAGCTTTTTAAAGAGTTTACTTATCTCTTCTTTTTTTTTCTGCCATTCACACTATCTGATTGACT
The DNA here is from genome assembly GCF_001443285.1 of Poecilia latipinna. Lineage (NCBI taxonomy): Eukaryota > Metazoa > Chordata > Actinopteri > Cyprinodontiformes > Poeciliidae > Poecilia > Poecilia latipinna. The sequence continues at coordinate 115,580 of NW_015114249.1, read as the reverse complement.
CAGAGCTGCATTTCCTATTGTGGTGTTGCGGGTGCTTGGTTGAAGTCTAATTAAACTTTTTATATGTTTTCTTTGCTGTCACAAGGTGATGAAGATGCTCAGAGATGGTCTTGTAGCATTTACTACTAATGAGGGCACCTATTGGCTTCTTTTTAAAGTCTTTAGACAGCTCTCACCTTTATATTTTTTGTATAACTAGCATGGGTTCTATTTACTCATCTTAAATAACCTGAGTTGCTGATTAAAAAGCTTAGTTTTACTATGATGGAAGGATCTCTCTTTAAATCAGTCTTATGGGCGCCCCCTAGTGGTCCGCATGGTACTGCATGTAAACGACCGTTTATTTACCGTGACGTCAGCTCAAAGTGCGACGCTACAACTAGCTTAGCAAAGGATTGTGGAATAATAATGGATAAGTGGCTTAAAACCGGGTCTCTCAAAAGAAAAACTGAAGATACCGGTGGAAAGAAAACATTGCCAGGATTACTTATGATTGGATACTGATGATATTTTTGATGTGTCGTTCATTGGAGATTCGATTCTTTTGAACGACTCTTTGCCGTGAAAGATAGGACTCAGTCACAGGTAGTTTTGTACGACTTTGCTTGCTAGATGCTCTGCTCACACGTAAGCTATTGTAATTTTTATTTAATTAAAAACTGTAAAAATAAATAATTTTAATATAATTGATAAAAATGGGTGGGTAATTTTTGTATTTTATAGTGCAGAAGAGAATTTTTGTTTCCCCCAAAGCTATTCAAGTCTATTTTTTTATTGTGTTTCTAAACTACAAATAATCCTAACATGTTAGGATTATGTTAGATAATGTAAGACTTTATCTGTCCTTCCATTATCTGTGGATCAATTTTTGGACGTTGACTTGTATGAACTTTCAACCATTACTCCACATAGAGCAGCTTGAGCTCCATGATGTTGCTAGAATCTGCTTCTTTCTGGTCCCTCTTTAACATTTTCATTGGATTAAGGTCAGGACTATGATTTGGCCTTTTCAAATCATTAACTTAATTTTTTTTTCTTAGCTGTTCTTTGCAACAATGCCTTGTGTGCTTAAGGTTGTTGTCCTGCTGCATGACCCACTTTCTCCTGAGATTCTATTCACATATACGAAACTGACATTTCCATGAAAATTTGCTGGCATTTTTCACATTTCAGTACACTTTTATTTGGATAATGACAGTTCACAACTGAAGCTGCCTCAGGGAAATTTACAAACAGAAAAAAAAAACATCACATTTTCACTCAAGCATGCATTTGGCCAGCGTCTTCTAATGGCATGAAACAAAAATGGCCACCGGTTGTCTAGATTGGTTTGGTGAAAGGACCTGAGCGAAAGGAGCAGCAATAAACAATAAGCACAAGGAAAGCAGAGGAAATGTTTGTATTGCATCACTGAAGGAACCCAAACAACTTGAGGATGCAACAGTGCAGGATTTTCTTATAGTAGCCAGTAGATGTGTATTTTTAACTATGAGAAAACAAAGATTCTCAAATAAAGTTTATGATAAATCTGAGTTTTACCAAATGAAAACGTCTAAGCTTTAAAAATATCAAAGTAGTTTATGTAAACACTGATTTAAAACTGTTACATTTTATATTTGATGATTAATTTATGAAACAAATGCTGTCAAACTACGACCTTTGAAAACAAACATTAAAATCTCCCTAAAATAGCTCAGAAACTTTCTCTGTTATTTTGCTCTCTTCTGTTTAAGTTTTAGTCTGGAAATATTGAGTCTGTAGATAAACATGCAGCTATAAAATGTGTTTCTATTTAGCTGAATACTCCACACTTCTCAGCTTTATTTTTTGTGTTTTGTTTTTCAAGAATATTTTTGAAAGACTGGTATCATTTTGTAAATTTTTGGTTTGTATTTTGGTGTAAATCAAAAATGTCATATTTTCTTTCAATGTTTAGGATTCTAGATCGCCACGATCCAAACGAAGATGGATAAGTGACCAGAAAAGAAGTGGTTCATAAATGTGTTTTTGCTTTCTGAGAACAGAAAGTTTTTCATTTAAACATTAAGTAATTCATCCTTCCATTTTCTATAACTGTGTTGGATATCCAGCCTTGAAGGACTGAATACAAACAGGTATGATTACATACTGATTTAACAACGCTGCGTTAACTTTGGTCCAACAAACGGGAAGAGAAAGAAACTCTATGATGTCATGGGACCTTTAACTCCCCAGAACAAAGGAAAATGCTTTCCTTTGTTTCCTCGTGAAGATGACATTTGGAGAGGAAAGTGCAAATCTTCGCCTGCACAGGAATGCTGCTTCTGGGTTTGTAGGAGTTTTTGACCCAAAGCTATGCCGGTTCACCCACTTCTGACGCTGTCTGGCCCCCCACCGAGGGAGATGCCTGGTGACAGATCGTTCTGAGAAATACAGATTTACCAAGTCTAGCTGAACACCACTGATGCTGCTCAACCTAGAGCTAAAAAGATGCCCCAACTTTCCAATTTTACCTATGCTAGCCACGCATAGCCGTTGCTAAGCCGCCGATTTGTTAATCAATTAATCAGTCAAATTTTATTAGCATAGCCCCTTTCAGCAACAAGGCATTTCAACATCACTTTCAAAACGGGAGGTTGGAGATCAGCATATTAATTTTGTAGAGCTGAGGAAGAGATTCAAGAGGCATCTGCTTTCACCGCCAGCTTCTAACTTTGTACAAACCCTGCTAAACTTTTCAGCTGTTCCTCGACCGCAGCTGAAGACGTAACGCCTGCAGGCTGTTTATCATTCCTGCCTGCCCTAGGCTGGCCTTCGAGGAAACCAAGTTGCTGGCCAGTAGCTAACAACTCCTGTCACAGAGCCGTTCTCGCCTATATGTTGTAATATGATCACAGTAGATGCGGTACCTGGGCAGTAATGGTAGCTTAAGATGATCATTTCACCTTTTTCTTATTAGTTTTAGTAGATGTGTGTTGCTAGCTCAGCGAGTTGGTTGAATAAATTTTTAAAACTGTGAAGGTAAATTCATTTTGTTAATAAACTCTGATATATTTGAGAGACGTTGTTTATTCCATACACATAGTGTAGCATCCTGCTGTGTTTTATTATTACTTTAAAAATAATAATAAAACAAGGAGGATAAATAACTGAGACCAAATTCATTGATTTATTCGATATATATATTATTTCTCTGTTAAAAGTGGTGTCTGACTTTGATTTTTTTTTAACCTATATTACTATTTTTATTGATGATTTCCATAAGGAATTACGATAGTTATTCATAGGTGAAGTGAAACCGACTCAAATACATTTTGATGCTTTAAAGCAGCGACATCCTGGACATGTTGGCAGTCCTTAAATATTTCACATTAAAACATACTATGTCTTGTCTATTCATTTTACAAAACAATGTTTTTCTTTACCAAACCAGTGTCTTAATGCTCCTTCTGAATTCGTAAACATTTCCACTAATCTCTTGAGACTTTTTGGAGTTTATGAGTTCCTTCAGATTGATTTGGGAACTCTGTGCAGTTTCTGCTTCTGAAGTAATATTTGCTAATCAGAAGCGACGCTGTTGAATTACCTTCATTTATGCTCCATCTGGCGGATTGTTGATCACTTTAGAAAAAAACACTTTGTCTCTACCGAGAAAAAAAACGTTGATAAAAGCTTCTTGGAAGTTCTTGAAATACAATTTATCATGGTATTTTTCCACAAACGGGATGTAAAAATTAAAGTAGATCCATATTCTGATGGCTTTTTGTTTTTTTTTTATTGTAAACATGTTGGTCTAATTTCAACCTTGAAAGCACTGAACCATAGAAGTTTGTTCACAAACCGATGAGAAATATCGCATCTTATTCTGCAATTCAAAAATCAGTCAATCAAATTTTATTTGTATAGCACATTTCAGCAGCAACGCATTTCAAAGTGCTTTACATAATTGAAATAAAAACAGTATGTGATATTGAATAAACAGTGAGAAAGAGAGACATTTTGAAAAAGATTAAAAAAGATAAAAACATTAGACTGTGACAGAGAAATAAAAAGAAGTTAATAACTAGATGAAAAGTAAAGATAAAAACATCAAAGACATTAAAACCCGCAATTTAGCCATAAGCAACTCTAAACAGGTGGGTTAGTGTAGGGGGGTTAGGGTTCCTGGTTTTAGTGAGAATGCGAGCAGCAGCGTTCTGGATCAGCTGCAGCTGTTTGATTGATTTGTTAGACATGTGAAGACGCTGTTGCAGTAATCAATGCAGCTAAAGATAAATGCATGGATGAAAAATGTTGATGTAAAGAAAGTTTGTCTCATTTGGTGAAATGGGATTTATGTCATCTGCTTTTTGAAACATCTAAAGTATAACCTGGACTCTTTCAGACCTACAATGCAAATGAGAGGAAAGATTTTATGCTGATTGTGTAATTTATTTAAAAAAATGTTTAAAATGCATAAAAGGTAAATTCATCATTTCTACTTTGATACAAATCAAGAGAAGGTGCTACTAATCAAATAAATGCGATTTCCTGATCTGAAAGTTTCGCCTCCTCTCTGAGGTGATTTTGTGGAAAGAAGTAGAAGGAAATAAACTTCAACGTAGACACAGATTTTTCAGAAAAAAATCATCTTTTAGTTATGTCAAAATTGGATCCACATGCTTTTGCATACAAAGAAACACATTAGGGTAACTCTTATTTTAATCAAAATGTTTTTATTCTTGTACTAATCAGATTTCTATTGGAATATGACAACGGCAGAATAATTGCCTTTCTAAGTATGACTATATAGCACTGTTTAAAATAAAACCTTGATATGCAGAACAGTTTTGAAGGTTTAAACTTTTAAACAGTTCTGTTGAGAGAGCGGAAATGAATTGAATCTCCAAAAAGAGAATAAAAACTGTGGCAGATGAGGCATTTTTGTTTCTGAGCTTTTCTTGAATTTGTTGATGCCTTGTTGACTAATTTCTCTCCTTTCTTTGCTTTGTCCCAGTTCATGTACACCCTGCTAGCTTGCCTGATCCTGGAGCTGCTGGGAGGAGTATTGGGACTGGCGTTTCGCGATAAGGTGAGCTACCTGAGGTCTTTTAATTTGAAATGTTTCTACAGCTGGATGGACCTGAGAGAGTGATGTAGCAGAGAATCAGTCAGCATGCCAACGTTAAACAAACCAAAGTCATTATCATTTGCATGTTATCAGTTTTTCCTTGCTCTGTGGTGTTTTCTCCATTCCAATATCCTCCTGTCGTTTTGTTTCTCTTATTGTATTTTATAATCTGTCTTCAGTTTATCTCCTCATTGCATCACAGCAACACATCCAGCTAGAAGTAAATAATGCAAAGTGATTTTGTTTGTTTGCAACCAGAACGACAAAAGCTCCTACCCACAAAACAAACAGCCGCATGAATAAACAATCACGAATAAACAATCCTCTGAAAATAAGAGCAAGAAAACGCCTAAACTGTCTGAGATGGTTATGGTCAGTATAGGGCAATATGGGCTATGCTGGTTTTCTTGCACACAAAACATTTCTACTTGTTGAAAGTGGATCCTTTAAAAGGATCCATGATTAGTTGTAACAATCAGCTTTATCTGAGAAATATTTATTTTAGATGTAAAAGCCAATACTGTAATAATACTGCTACAATAATGGGGAAGCCTTCAGAATGGACACTTATCCATCAGACGGTCACCAAAGTGCCAGAAAAAGGAACGCCACAGTAGCTCAAGAACCAGTTTGAAGACTTATCTCAACCATGTCCGCTGCTGTGTTTCATCAAGTCAACAGTCAGCACAGCCATCTGTCAGTAAATGTCAAAGCAATTCATGCTTCCCTCTTCTGTGAAGCTTTACAGGGTGCTTTGTTTTTGTTTTTTTTCAGCTGGGCTTGGCATCTGCCCACAAAGCCACCAGAGCCAATACCAAATTCAATAAAAGCATGCGTTCTCTGTGCTTCATTTGCCATCAGACTCTCCTGGCTTAAACCGCAAAGAGAATCTGCGGAGTGTTTGAATCTGCGGAGTGTTTGAATCTGCGGAGTGTTTGAATCTGCGGAGTGTTTGAATCTGCGGAGTGTTTGACTCTGCGGAGTGTTTGAATCTGCGGAGTGTTTGAATCTGCGGAGTGTTTGAATCTGCGGAGTGTTTTGGTCCGCGGAGTATTATAAACAGGAAGATGAGACACCAGAGTCAGCAAGGCCACAAATTAAAGCAAGCTATACTGCTGTAAGAAGCTACATGTACCTGTAAAACAATAATCACTTAACCAAAAGAAAAACGTAAAATATTTCACTCTGTGCATAAGGAATGTATTGTATAAATGTGATATTAGGAAATCAGGTTGTTGTTATTTTTAGATTAAATCTGAATAGAGATACAATGATCTCTATAAAGATCATTATACATCAGGTTGACTTCACATAAAGTATATCGGGAAAATTAACACAAATGAATTAAAGAAACTACTATGAATACAAGAGAAGGATTTATTTTAAAAAACTAAGTTACTATCAATATTAAAAACGATTGTACTTCAGTTCAAGGGACTCAGGTGGAGAGTTAAAACTGTTTTTCACTCTTTAAATAAAAAAAAAATGTCCGATAGTAATTTCCTAAAAAAAATACAATAAGATTTGATGTTTTCTTTTATGAGTTTGTCTTCACACCTGCCTGGATTAACTTAGAGCAGATTTTCCTGCTTTTGATTTTTGATTGTGCTTTACATGACAAAATGGAGGCATGCATAAACTTTTTTTATTATTATTTTTGATTTCTTAAATTTTCCTGTACTAGTTTTGTCTTGTTTGTGTATGGGGAAAGGTTAAAAACTGACCGAAAATGATAATAATCACCAGTCTTTAATTCTACTTTTAAGTACTTTCACCAAGCATTGCCTTTTCTGTTATTTCAAGGAAATGCTCTACCTCAGTCAATGGTAATTTTCTATACAAGAACCAGCATTTCCTCCTACATTGTTTTGATTTATTAGTTAAATTAGGATGAAAATAATGCAGTACTGCATTATGGAAGCCAGACTTATTTCAATTTTCTGGTTATACGAATGTAAATTTCTATACATTTGCTTTCTAAAGTAAAGACCCCCGTGGAATAATTTCAGTGCTCTTAGACAGCACTGCACACTGAGACTACAGTTAGCTTTTTTATTTTTATTTTTTTCGTATTCATCTAAAAATGCACCAGAATGTTTTTGAGTGGATGCAGCCTTCATGTAGAGATATCGTCGTAATATTTCTAACAGAGCAAACGTTTTCTGGAGAGAATCTGCTAATGTGAAATGCATTTGTGAGGACCGGCTCAGATGAAAATTAGAGCCTAATTGTTTGTCCATCACCAGAAACTCTTCTGTGATCATGACAGTTCAGAGTCTAAAGTTAAACATTTTCCACTCTGGCTGTGTTAATGCAACCACTCCAGACTTCGTCGTCTGCACCAGATTGTGACTGACAGATGTGAGCGGTCAAAGTGTTGTGCTTTAATATTCCAGCCGGGGGAGATCAGTCACCTTCACTAATCGGCATTTGGTCACTCCGACTGCAGATCGGCTGTGTCAAAAGCCGTCCACCTTATTGACGAATCCTGACCGCTTTTTCTTTCTTCTTTCTTATAGACTCTTGACCTGGTGAACAAAAACATTAGGAAGGGCATAGAAAACTACTACGATGACCTAGACTTCAAAAACATCTTGGATTTCGTCCAGAAGAAGGTAAGGTGATGGCTTTGCTAACATTTGAGAAGACACAATGTATGGTAACATTTTAATTGAAGGAGTGTGGGTAAGACTGACCTCAACTCAGCCATAAAGATGAAACATCTGTAACCCTCCTATGTTCGTCTCAGGTCCAGTAGGTCGACTTCACGACAGACACGTTCAGGTTCACTGTATTTATTAAGACAATAAGAGGAAATGGTGGTTAACATCAGTCCAGCAGCTTCTGCCCCACAGTTACAAACAGCAACAGAAAAAGGGGGAGGAGCCTCAGTTACCGGTTGCTACGGTAACCACCAACTGCCAAGAGCAGCAACAGAGCTTAAAGCACCAATAAATATCTGGAGAAACAACTTAACTAAACAATGTAGATTCAAAGAATAAATAAACACATTTTGACAAACTTCACATTTATAATGTACATCCTATGTTAACACTGCAGCCTAAAGTGATCCACTTCCGATTTTCTGTCAAATCGGACTTTTTTGCCGTTCACACTTCCAAATATATGCGACCTGTAAGTGATCTCTAGTGTGAACGGCAAACGACCTGAAAGAAAAAACTTATTCGTCTTACTTATTCTTATTTATATTACAAATCAAGAACAAACTTTAGATCTAGAGAAACTCCTATTAGTTTAGATTGTGTAGTACTATTATCTTTTTTGTTGTTGCTACCTTTACCTTTTAGTCTGTCTTTTGATTTAGTAGTTTTGTTCTAATTCAGATAAAGCACTTTGAACTGCCTTGTTACTGAAAATGTGCTACATAAATAAAATAACCTTACCTCCATGTTTACGACAGTATTACGTCAGTCTTATGGCCACCCTTTATTGCTACCCAATACATAGTAGTAATCAGAGGAAATAAAGCAAGTGATCTCTTTTGTCTAACATCTTAAACTTTCCTGCAGCACCCAGTACAAACCTATTTCTCATGACCGGAAAAGTGCAGATTTATTACTAAAAGCAGGATCACTGATGTACTTAAATGTCCGCAGCATGTTCTGTGTTTGAAAAAGGAAGAAAAATGGTCCAAACTGTGTAGTGCTGCTGCTGTGCACCTGCTCTCAGAGCCATGCTCACAGCCTGAAGCTGCAGCTCTCTTTTTTTTTTTTTCTTTTTTATTATTAGCTTTTATGAAGCACACAAAGCTGCAGTGCCTGGAGACGGCACATTGAAGCTACACGGTGGTCAGCAACAAGCCCCACTGATTGGTACAGACAAGACAAATGCTCCTTCACTCGGATAACTAAGGGAATTAAGTCGTGACCAGCACCTGGGCCTTGATTAAATTGGCATTGAAACACCTCCAACCCAGATTTTTGAGATAAATTAGCCTAAAAACCTGCGCAATTAAAAACCAAACGAATGCCTTTGATTTAAGGGAACAAAATATTCATGAGCCAGCATGTCATTTCTCTGAATGGTGTTTGATACAACAAAGAGGGTGACGTTTGACTTTTCCTCCATGCTCCATGCTACTTACAGCTGAGTCATCACGCTGACCTTTAATGCCGTCGGAAGGAGGACCACGCTCGGCGAATACCTCCGCTTCTTTGTCACCATTAATAACAAGATTTATTTTTAACTTTGATTGGCAGTGTCCCTGGCTTTAGGTGAGGAAAACTCCAGATAGCTGCTCCAGACAAAACGACAGCTGCAAGGCAACCTGTTGGTATCGACTGCGTTGCTGTAAACACTCAACTATGAGATTAACGACTCGGTGGACAGGGAAGTTTTTCTGCAAATGCAATGATGCTTCACATAGTTTAAATGGGACGTATCATGCAAAATTAATTTCCATGTGGGTTTCTACTGCTTCTAAAAAGAATCAGCAAGTGCTTAAAAAACACTCACCTGGTTTTTGGTAATAAGTAATTTTTTGTTGTTGTGTGGAAACTGGGTTTTAAAAACCTCTGGAATGTGATGTCACAAATGAGCCTGTTACCTAGCAACCCTGGCTGAGCCCAGCCCGTTACCTAGCAACCCAAGCAGAACTCCAGCACGATTGCTCAGGTGGTTTTTACCGCTGTATGTGCTGTACAATGACTGCTGGGAAAGACAAGTGTTTTGTTGTTGACTTATCATCCAGAAACCACATGCTGTGCAGAAGGCTCCACTTCTGCTTCTCAAAGATGTACAGTTGTATAATTGTGCATCTGTTCTTAGCCTTTGTCATGTGTGAATGTCAAAGTTGAGTTGGGGTGAGTTCTAGCAGTTTATTTGGATTTAAAGTGATGAAAGATCCTAAAATAGCTCTTTGAAAATAGGCAGAACTGAGCAGACTAAAATTTTATTATAAAAGAATAATTTTCTGCAAAAAATGTAATGAACATGTTTTGTTTAGCCCATAGACATAAACTAACCTGTTCAAGAAAGTCTAGTAGGTCTCCTTTAAAATGATTACACTAGAGAACAATTCATGGTTTTTTTTGTTTCCATTTCAATTAATACACCACTCAATTGACCAAAGATGAGAACCAACCAAATTTTTCATGGTCGACTTTTATCAGTTATTGACAGGTCAAAATCAGAAGTATTACTATTTTTTTCCCTAGGCGATGTAAGCAGCAAAACTACTTTCTGATTAAATTGTCAAATTACATTTCAACAGCACATCGAATGTGATATGCCTACTTCAAAGATGCTCCACAAAATGTTTATTTCCTCATTTCTAGTCCAACTTTACATGCTTTTCAATTTGCCATCCAACACCACAAGGTAGAAAACCGTACAGCTTAAAATCAGACGTCTGTCATTTATTTTATTATCTGATTTGTAGTCTGTTTAGTTGGACTTTTTCTAAAAATACATTTTGCTGATAAAGCAACATCAAATAAAAATCAACTTGTTCTTCTGTCATCTTCTGTTTATGTTCTTTAACATTTTATGTCAGATGTTTGAATCTGATCTGTTACTGTTGCCTGTAAAACGTAATAACAAACCTGTTTATGTTGAAGAAAACGGCTTTTGGCTAAAATGTCTAAAACATTCTTCTTTTAAAGCGTTCGGTTAAAGAAAATGTTTCTTCTTTAAAATAAACATTTTGCAGGATATGCAGTGCCAAGCCAGTTCTTTGGGTTTTCATTTTACTTGTAAAATAGTCTTCACGTCTTTGACGGTGAAACCGAGCTTTGAAAGAAACTTATGGGTGCTATTATCCCATCACCTTCCTGTTGTCACAGTCCTTTTTCTCCTCTAATAGCCGCTTTTATGTTTTTATGGTGTTATGGTGTTCGGAGTTGCTGCTTTTGCAACCTTTCACTTCACCTCTTAACGTGATGCTGAAGTTGAACAGTCACATCTCACACTAGATGTCAATATTTGAGGCAAACAGAATTTTTTACACCAAATGTGGAAGATTTTTTATTTTTTTATCATAATTGAAACACTAACAGATGCCAGTCTTCGGTCAGAGCCTTTAAGTGCAAATTGGAGGTTGTGTTATCCATAAAGCATCTAAAATGTATCATGCAAATGTGTTGTTAAAATGTTACTCATCAGTATAATGTGTGCACAACTTTAGAAGATGGTTATTCTGACCTGTAATGTTTTACTTTTATCAGTAGTGTTAATTAATAATTACATAACTCATCAATTACTACTGCAGGGAAACTGCAGTAGTAATTGCAGTTTCCCTGCAGTTTAGTGCTGGTGATAAAAGAAAGTTATTGTTTTTACCATTTTCATCATTTCACTTTAAGTGAGATTTTCACCAAGCCAACATTTCTTTATTTAAAAATGTTTTAATAATCTAATATTTCCATGTTAAATGCGGTGTAGTCATCATCTATGACGCAGAAAATCATTATAAGATTGAAAATATCAGTTTCTGGACTAAATGAGCTTTCCAGTATAACCTAATTTTTCTAGTTATTATTCTTTAAAACTGTACCAATTGGAGACATGTTGCTGTTAGTGGTGGGACTCCATTAAAGCTTTTTATTAAGTTAGTTATAAGGTCTGCAATTAATCACTTTCTAATAAAACTATATATTAACAAAATAAATAAAATTTTCAATTCAAAACCCCTCTTGCTGATAAGTTATTAAATAAATTATAAATAATAAATTAAATAAGATATTTATTGTTTGTAATCAGTTTCTTAACCATCAGATTGGTGCAAATTGTTATTCTACAAATTCAGCTTTCCCTAGTTTTTATATTTAAATTTAATCTAGCATTTTCAGGTTGTTTTTGAAAACATTTTTACTTACAAACATTTTTCCAAAACAACTTCAACCACTTTTCTGGAGTTATGTAGGTATACTGTTTTTAAAATCCTTGCTATATTATTTTTTAAAAATGGTTAAATTGCAAATTGTTCTTAAATTATAAGTGATGTTGCTCATTTTTTCACTGACAAAACTGTTTTTGGGTTGTGTCCTGCTGTAAATTGTGGTCCTAAATTGCATCAGCTATCGATCGATCTATTTATCTATTGCCATGTCTTGAGTTTTTCCTGTGGTGAATCTTGCTCTTCATTGAAATCCTGTTTTCTGATGAAGATAATAATAACCAATAATAATAATAACACAGTGCTTCACTATTTTAGAATATAATTAAACAAACACTAGTCATAGAATCGGCTGCATCCCTTTGCAATTTAGGCGTAGAAAACATTTCTTTGTTACAGTTTTTACTCTGCAGCTGCAGCAAATGTCACAACAAACCCATTTAGACGTTTGGAGAAAAACTTCACTCTGTTTTGTATCTTGTTGACTGCAGAGGGGCCATGAATATTTATGAGTCAATTTTAAGCTTAGGCCCAAGGTGACCTTCAGGTACAACAATTGACCATGTGCAGGGCATTTTATACAAGTAAGCAATGCCTGTCATTAAAATGCAACAGCCAGCCTTGTCTGCATGTATTAAAATGCATCAGTTAAGTAACTTAGCCGTAAATCATTTTTCTGTCCAGACTTTTGATTTGATCAAGCGGCCGGGCCACTGTCTCTCAGGAAAGTACGGCTATGTCTAAAATGATCAAATTAAGTAAAGCAAAATGATATCCGTCGGTTCGATTGTACTCTGCTCCACTTTTCCAAAGAAACAGTCTGATGCTTGTTTCTCCTATGGATTTGACCGTCAGACCTGGACATGGATGCGATTTCCTAACCTAAACAATGCCATGGCATATGTTTTCTTACTGTTTGCCTGACTTATTTTAAACTCTTTGGTCAGGGGTGTCAAATTCATTTTTGTTTTGGGCCAAATCCAGATCAAAATGCTCTTAAAGGGCCGGTTGTCTGGGAACATATTGATAAAACTTGTTCACAAACTGTTAAAATATCAATGAATTCTTGAAATGAAATAATATTATTGAACATCTTTTCAGTCCCTCCAGGACTTTGTGGTTCTTTTTGTGATTTGCAATAAAATTGAAAGTGTTTGTGGGACTAATGTGAAAATATTTGTGCTTTACTTGCTGTATAGCTCATGGATTATAATCTAACATCAATTAAGGCTGAGGCAGCTGTTTAGTACAAGTAAGAAAGTTTTTGACAATTTTTGAGAAAAATCTGCAATAAACTCCCAATTGGCTCAAAAAACTGGGGATTTGTTCATTTTACGTGAATTTCCTTGATAATTCTCAAAAAACTGGAGAGACTGATATAATTTGGCAGTAAGCAGATAAAAACTGCATTGTTTTGATTGAAAACATAATATTTAAGCACACTTAGTGATTAGTCTAGAATCTAGAGGACCACATAAAAAGCTGTGGCGGGCCGGATTTGGCCCGCGGGCCTTGAGTTTGGCACGTCTTGGTGCTTCGCATAGGGCTTTAAAGTACACAATTGCTCACTTCACAAAGTTGCACCTCTGCACTCAGAGACAATTGCTTTCCTTCACAACACAATGGCCGCTGTAAGCACACGTTGCACGCTTTATCTCTTACGGCAATTTTAAGCTGAGCTTGTCAGATTGGCTTGTCTGACCGCAGTTAAGGCCATGTTGTCTTCTCTGCTAAACCTCGCAGAGAAAAGTATCAAAAGTGGGCAGAAGGGGCTCGAGTACAATTGTCTCTGAAGAAAGAAAAGAGACTTCAAACGCCTGTCACTACAAAATACTTCTCAACAGCAATTCAAATTTCTTGACCTTGAAATCTGCTAACATCCCAATCAGTGGAAATGGTCTGGAGATGATGCGGAAAACGGAGTGTAACCTCTTCATGTCGCCTTTGATTGGGAGTTGTTTTGACAGTATGAGGCTAATCTCCACAACATAAAGCAAGCACTTTCTGTTTGTGCAAAGAAACATTTGAATTGACAAATAACTATTTAACACCTGAGATTTGACATTTACTTACCAGGACTATGTCTACATGTCCAGGTGTCGGGTTGAAGTAGACTTACTCCTGCAAGTGACGTTCCAAGATCTCCATTCTTCCACACATATGGGACTGAAGAGAGTTTTGTTGAAGATCATAATCTTACTTTACTAATTTCTAACATCATGAAGCTTAAAAATGATCCATAATTAGTTTTATTGATTATTCCTTCCTGCTTGTAAAGTGAGAACAACTAAGTCAGCATTCTGACTACAATTATTATTATTAGTATTAATGTGGGCATTTTTAGTTTCCAATCCAAAGAGTGTGTTTTATAATAAATGGGAATAATTTATTTTTTAATTGGCTTTTTAGTGTGACATTAGCTCTTTCATTACGCAGCTTCTCTTCTGACTGGTTAGTCAGAAAAACTAACTAAAACAATCTTGAAGACTTGTTTTTTCCTCCATAAACTCTGGACATTAATTAATGACTTCCTTTTAGATCATTTCCCATTGTGTCCAGCTGAATTTAATTTGCATAATGACCAGTTATGGTTCTGTGAGTGGCCCTGTGGGCCAAAACTGGGACACTCCAGCTAATGAGCCATAAAATTAATTAAATTAAAAATGGAAAAATAAAAATGACCTGCTCAACAATAAACACATTTTTAATATAAAAATCTGTATATTATTAGACCCAAAACATGAAAAAGAGCTTCAGTTGTATTATTGAAACAGACAATTTCCCAATTATTTTTTATTTTGTTGGCATTCTTTTATTTTTTTGGCATTCTTGACTTGTGGTCCAGGGCCGAACAAAATAATTTCAAAGGCCACAAATGGCCCCCAAACCACACTTTGGACACTCCTGACTTAACGGTAAACCACAAAAACTTTAATAACTTTTTATAAATGTTGGTTTGTATCAGTTTGTATTTTCACCTCCAATACTTATCATAAAAACCTGCTTTAATCTGTAGTAGATTGTTATTGGTGTGTTATCTTTTTTATTATTAATTAGTCAAAGATTAGATGTTATAGATTTACAGAAATAAGTCTGATTAGTTTGAAATTTATTACCATTTTTTTCCATTTTAACAGATTTTCTTTAAACGTTTGGTTGGTTTTAAGCAAATTTTAACCCTAAAAACACAAATATTTCTCTGGATGTCTGGACTGAAGGTTTTGATTTGTTTTCATTTCAGTGAAACTCAATATCTGAATCATTCTAGTCTAGTTTGTATATCGGAGACCAAACTTTTGAGTTGTTCAAACTTTACCTTTTTCTTTTATTTGGTCCCTAAACTAATCTTTCACAGCGAGAACCTCATAAATCCCAGTTTTGCCGTCTCTTAACTTCTTACAACCCACTTGGACAGAGAAACGTCTGTTGATGAGAAATCCTGGTCATTTAATGTATTTGGGTTTTACAGCAGAACTCAATATGTTTTGCCACAAAAGGTTTTTTAACTTAAACCTTATAAGATTCTCCCATCACCTGTAACAGGCTAAATCTGCTCTTATCAGATCTCATAAAGGTATTTTTAAAGCTTTGGAGTCGAATCCTTTCAACTATGAACAAATTGGAGCCTGTGTGTGTGTGCGTGTGTGTGTGTGTGTTCTCTATATATTTGTGGAAATCTTTGGATGATCTCAAATCCAATACTTTCTCTCCTACACATTTCTTCTTTGGTCCATTTTTGATGTAATAATCACCATCTGAAAATTCATGAGTCATTTAAATGGAGACGAATCGTGGGGTTAAAAGTATTTCAAGAAGATTTCACAACCACACAGCAACAAATCAGTCAACTCATCAGTCTTATTGAACATCTGCGTCTAATATCTAATATCAAAAGGCTTTATTTTACCCATCTATCTGACAGGAAGTGGGTTTAGTACCGCCTGCAGCCATCCATGAGTCATTTGATGTGATGGTTTAGTCGTGGTTTGTTGCTGTAGATCCTCTGCTGCAGATCCTGTTTTGACAAGAGCTGTTTTTTTCATTGAATTATAGATCTATACTCCTCAGAGATCACAGCGAGACGCTTGTGTTTAATTTGCAGTTGGTGTCTCCACAGCCCCAATCCAGAAATATGAGCTTTAAAAAGCAACAATTTGTGGACCATAATCATCAACATTACAAGAAATAGATTCATTACTATGTGTAATGAATCTATGTGATACAGAAGTTTCACTTTCTTAAAAAGACATATTATTATTATTTTATATTTCTAGGATGTACCTGCATACATGCAGTTGAAAACAGATATTTACACAAACACTGAATAAAATGGACATCCACATTTTTTTTTCTCACTGTCTGAAGTTAAACCAAACCTCTCCTGTTTTAGTGCAGTTTAAATTACGCAAATTATTTCTGTTTCCTAAATCCCAGGAATCTTTCCTTGAATTCAGTACGACTGTCTTTTAAGCTGCATGATTTGGGTCAAACGCTTTGGGTTCAACTAAAACAGGTGTGATGGTGTTTTTGTTTTACCTTAGATCTGCCCATCTGAACAAAATATAAACAATTTGTGGATTCTGACTTTATAAGGCCTTGTTGTGTTTTCGAATACGTCTCTCCCGACTTGGTTTCTATTACTGTGAACATGCCTTGTTCTTTAGACACGACTGTGAAATTAATTTGAAGAGCTTCCCTGTTTAGCTAGTCATATAGTGCAGCTGCACTATATGTTTGCTTCTTGTTGCTCTTCTTCCCCTGTAACTGATTCAACAAGATGTGATATCTGATAAGATGACTGATGATGTTTTAGAAGAACTTCCTTAAAGTGCAATGTTAACAGCTGTATTGATGCATTTTCTGCCCATAATTTATAAATAAGAAACTTCTTTTAAGTGGCCATAGTTGCTGCTCATTTACTTCCACTGTTGCTTAATGATACACACATCATTTATGCACTTTTTATGAAATATGCTGTAGAAAAAGAAGGGCAACAATTGCTTGTATTAGAGGCACACATTGTTAATGTCTGATGTTTTTAAATAGCCCCAACCATTTGCATCCAAGCTTCTAATTAATCAATGGTAGAATATTTTGCACCAGATATGCAAGAAAATAAAATGTTGCAAAACATTTATTAAGTATATCAAAACTGTAGAGTTATTTGCTTCATTAACTTCAACTCTGCATGTAATCAGTCAATGCCAAATGAGCATTTTTGGTTTGGTGGCTGTAACTCGCCACTATTGAAGCAACATCTACCACAACAAAAACATTAAAAACCAGTGGTCCCACAACAGTTTTCTGGCTAATGCTTATGTTGGCCATTGTTATGAAGCAATGGCTCATCTCATGAGTTTTAAATTGCTGCTTTTTCAACTTCCTGCAGCAGCCAGCTGTGCTACAGTATTAACTCCAGAGCATCAATATGAACAGTAAAAACTGGAAAGACTGTTTTTGTAGTTTTTCTCTGTTATTTTAGCTTCATTAGCATCTCTGTGTATGAAACATTCAATATTTGTTGCCACTGCTCTTGTAAAGTTTCTGTTTACTTCCTATGACCTTCAGGCTTTTATGTCACAAAAGACATGACAGACTCAAGACATAAATATTTTTTTACTTTGCACTGGCAATCTAAAATATTTGCATTTCTTACAGAAGGAGACTCATTTATATATTCAGACCAATTTTATGATCTCTGTAAGATTGACCGATGGTATTTCTACGTTGGTGACGAAGCAGTACAACATGGAGGACACAGGTGTTCACTTCAAAAAGTGGGTTTTTATTTACCCCAAAAGTATGAAACAATTAAATAGGCAAGAAAATAAAGTTCACCTCAATGAACTAAACTCAAAAAATCATGACTAACAAAACTTCAAACAGACATAATCATCTTATGTGCTGAAATGACTTGCAGGGGAACTTAAATACTGGTAAATAATGTCTTTATGGCTCAGTAATGTGAATAAAATGAAACCCATTTATTACATAGATTCATGATTATCGAGTGATGATGAACTCTTGATGACTGTGGCTCTCAGCTATTGGAAATGTCTTGGAAAATGTCAGGAATCTCAGTAAACTTAAAAGTTACACAAGACTGTTAAACAAGTACATTGAAGATGATACAAATTTTATATGCACTTAGTACTTCATTGTGGCTCTTTTTTGCAGAAATCAGTGCAGGTTAGCATGGAGGTGATCAGGATGTGGCTCTGCTAATGTGTTGGAGGACCTTAATAGTATCTCTTTGTTATTGGGTTATATTCCTCCTTATATTACCTTTCTGATTCTTGGTGGAGTTTTGGTCACAGGATTTTTGCTTTTCACAATGTGAGAAGTGGCCACATTTTTTATTGGAAAAAGAAACCATCATCTTCATGCAACATGTCACTTTTACAGACCAGAAAATTAGGAATCAATTTCTTGTTTTGACAGATTTGTCCATTTCTTGCTAACTTTAATGATAGTTCCTAACTGATGTAGAAACAACTTCAGCAGCTAATTGGTGAGGATTAACTGGAAGTTAAGCTCGTTGTGTGTAACTGAATTATTTGATATCTTTATTATGAGTTTAGTCCAGTCTTCAACCTCTAATCCTACACAGTCATAATTCAGCTTTATTGGTGCCATGTAATGAAGAATGCTGGGACAGGATCCCCCATGTTTCACTCCGACAGTGAACAGCAGGTCATCAGTCCTCCGCCAACCCGTCTGCAAATTATTTAATTCTCTGAAGACCAAACTAGTTTGAGTTTTTCTTAGTAATTGACCTCTGAGGAGGATTTTTCTTCTTGTTATAAGAAAGATAAAAAGGAAAAAGATGACACGAAGAAGAGGTTGATCTGTAGCTCCAGTAGAGCCAGACATTGTTAAAGGGCACTGCTGTGTAGGGCTGAAACGATTCCTCGAATGATTCGAGTACCTCGATTACTAAAATTCCTCGAGG
>NW_015114249.1:66611-91677 GCF_001443285.1 Poecilia latipinna | reverse complement strand
TAGCTCCAGTAGAGCCAGACATTGTTAAAGGGCACTGCTGTGTAGGGCTGAAACGATTCCTCGAATGATTCGAGTACCTCGATTACTAAAATATTCGTTTACAACAGCCCTACTGCTGTGAGATTTGATTGAGACATGAACAATTAGTCACATCAGGTGAGTCCAGATGCTTTTTAATCTTATAATCACTTTTAATGCGCATAACATTTCTACATATATCTGTAGTAGGACTGGACCATATAGCTGAGAAATGTATCAAAATTTAAGTGTTTCATTTTGTTAGTTATTGATCAGTTTTGGTTTTTTGTTTTTGTTTTTAAATATCTGAAATACTGCCAAACTTTCTTGTTCTGTCCACAGTTTATTTTTAAGCAGTTATGAGGCACTGTGGCGAAATGTTAAACTGCTACTGCAAATGTTACTCAACAGGTTGTTGCTAGGTAACCAGAGAGTGAGTGAGTGAGTTGCTAGGTAACCAGAGTGTGAGTGAGTGAGTTGCTAGGTAACTAGACAGTGAGTGAGTGAATTGATTCCACCAAACATGCTTAGCTGGTTGTGAGAGGTTGAGCGGCTAAAGCCTTTTCTCTGGCTATATCCCCCAGAATGTCTTGCAGTTCTAGATCAAAGTTCAGTTAAATTATTGAACATTCTATCAGATGTGTATTGATCAGATATTGTGTGTCTATCACAATATATTTTATTGATTTATTGCCCAACCCTACTTACTGCCATTAAAATCTGATTTGTAATTCTTAGTTTTAAAAAAAAAGAGAAAACCATGATTGTTGTATGCTACTCTTTTGTTGTTGTTTTTTTAGTCTCAAGCCAATCAGAAGTAAATAACTTTGTGAGAAGTGGGAGAAACGTCCCAGCATGCAGGCTTCATACCTGTACACTAGTTACGACTGGCAGAGTGTCTCCTCATTTTTATTCATCATATCTCTTTACATCTCGTCTCTTCCGCTCCTTCTGTCTGCAGTTCTCTTCTTCAGTGAAATATTTGGTTCTGTAATTGAATGGCAAGCTGAGCTAATACTGTGGCGCTCCGGCATTTCTGTCCGTGTTTACACTCTGAGGCTGACGTTCAGAAAGGGATTCATAAAGAGAGACAGCGTTAGCTCAATGAAACGACTGGAGTGCCAGCATTTTACACTGTCGAAATACTGAGAACACTGTTCCTTTTCCACAGGTTTAGTATCCAAATAATGTTAGCTTATCTCTGAATGTTAAGGATATAAATACTGTGGAAAGGCTACCTTGAGAAAAATGCTTTACTGGTTGCATCTCGGATTGGCTTTAAGTATTTTTTGTGCCGATATTTTTTCTTTTTAAGCGTACTTGGTTAATGTGAGACTCTGAAGGTGAATAATAAAAAATGTTCAAGAAGGCTTTATTTATGGACTTCTTTTCATGCAAATAAATGCAGCTAAAAGTGATAAACACATAAATGTCTCTGTAGATTTTCAGTTGTGCCATGCTTTTTCCGTTTTCAGATGATGAACTGAACTGTGCTCTGTGTGATTTTCAAAGCTTACAATGCTAATTTTTAATTTAACTTTTACTCTTTGGATGACTTGTGAAGGTACAACTGAGTGTTATAGCCATACTGAGAAAAAAAATATTCAGCGAATAAAGTCACAGTATTATGAGAATAAAGCCAATATAATACGAGAATAAAGTCATAATGCTACAATTTTATTCTCGTATTATTTTGACTCTATTCTCGTACGACTTAATTCTTGCAATACTTTGTTCTCATAATTTTATGACTTTTATTTAATTTTTTTCTTAGAGTGGTCATAATACGCCATCAAATGAAGGATGTGATCCAGTTTGGACTGGATTTTATTTTAGGGGTATCAAGTAAAAGGGGGTGAAATACATATGCATCCCACTCTTATTTTAGCATTTCACTTAGAGAAAAATAAATATTCCTTTTTGTTCTTTAATATTCATGTGCTACTTTGTTTTCATGTATCAGATAGAATCTCAGTAAAATACTTTAGAGTTTGTAGTTGTTAAATGCCAAACCTTGGAAAAACTAAACAGATCTGAATACTTTGCATTTCTTTTAGCGCTGCGTTTCACCATGAGATATATTGACTTTCAAGCTAAAAAAAACAATCAATACTTTCTATCACACCTGATAACAGTCCAACGAACAAATGGCCAACTCTTTGGTCAAGGCAATTACCTCCCTTAAGTTTCTTATTGGAACTCATTTATTTTCCTTGTGAAGTAATGTTTTGTTTTTCCCAGGGGTTTTACAAGCAACACCTAAAAAGAAGCAGCAATAATGGGAATCCTGGGGTGTTGTTTATTTCTGTGAACCAAATTACAGCTGGTTTCCACTTACTGGTTCTGGAGGAACCGTTCATTTTGTTCCTGTCACATGTCAGCTGAATGTGGAGCAAAGATCAGAGAATGTGGATTTTGTGTTTTTGGTGAGAAGACAAACTGAAAGCTTCGTTCATTTTGTTTTCATATTCATTCAGGATATAATACATGATGGGAGGTTTATGCAGTGAACTGCCATTTGCTCCATGTAGAATTGTTGTAATTAAATCTCTCACTGGACGTGAGAATAGTGTGAATGACTTGCTAAATGGAGCTACAATTATAGTATATATCTATAGTATATCACCCGGCTATTCAAACACCTGTGCAGATGCACAGAGAAGCACATTCACTCATTTATTATGTAAATCTTTAATTGTTGCTTATTTCATCCTGAAATGTTGCAGGCATTTCGTCAGCTCAGCAGAAATTAATGCTGTTTTCCAAACTGTTTTCATCGCCTTTTTTCTTCCTTTTCATTTTTGGAAACCCTGCTCTCTGCCTGTTGTTTTTCCTCTCACCTTTCCTCCTCTGATTTCTGACATTTTTTCTCGTCTCTGCCAGTTTCAGTGTTGCGGCGGTGAAGATTTTAAAGACTGGGAAGTCAACGTATACCACAAATGTTCTGGACGTGGCCCGCTGGCCTGTGGAGTCCCTTACACCTGCTGTATTATGACCCAGGTGAGCATGAAATATTACAACCACAACCAATGGTAAGCAAGCAAATACTGCTACAGCAGCATTTCCATGTTACGGTTTTTACATATTAGTTCAGAGCCAGAAGTGACTCGTTGGAGCTTTTACAATGGCACTTAACCTTTATCTGCTTAAACAATTACAACACTTAATGCACGCTTTATGAAAACCCTGTGAATAATTTATCTTCCTAATCTGTTAGCTGAGTTTGGGAGAGGCAGGAAAACTATTCAAGTCATCAGCAACTGAACTCTTAATGTTTTATAAGTGTGAAGAGAAACTTCTGCAGAAAGTTTTTCTTTACATTCTATGAAGGAAATGCATATATATTTATTTCTGTCTTCTCATCTCACCAGCCTAATGAAGTGGTCAACACTCTGTGTGGGCACCACATCTTGAATGAAACGGTAAGCGATCACAGAAATATCAACATAAATGTAAAATTCTTTAAACTAGAGTTCCTCCAATTCATTATCTTGTTTTCTGTTCTCTTGCTGGACATACAGAGCCGACTCATTAAAGAGCCAATTAAAGGCAAATATTTTAAAAGTCCTGTCTCCGTGGTAGCTGGGTATAACCCCGTAACCTCTGCTGTGCTTCCAGCAACTCATAAATCCCTGCAAGGCTTAGTATAAGTTGGAATAACAGCTATAAGTAGTAAATTAAGGCAACATCTAAGGCAGGAAGTTCTACGTTCTGTAAGACAGGAAACTGTGTTTGTTTTGACATTTATCTTTATAAATACAGGAGCCTATAGACTTGTTTTCTCCTCTGTTGTAGCGGCAAGATGCGATGAAAGTTATCCACGTGAGAGGCTGCTCACATGCGTTCGTGCATTGGATGGAGGACAACTATAAAAAGATGGCTATACTGTTGCTGGTTATCCTCCTGCCTCAGGTAAAAAATGCACTGCACAGCGCACGTTTCACCCACAGCTGATTTTAATATGTTCACAGCCCACATAAAGCCGATTTGTGTATAAACATATTAAATCATTTTTTAAAGAAGTTGTTTGTTCAAGGTGCTCTTTGTAAGAATCATACTGGAAAGTTGAGTGGAAGGAAAAAGTGGGGTGGGGAAAAACACACACCAGGATAACTGCAGCCTGTCTGAAACAATTTCAGATTTTCATAAACTGCAAGACGATTATCAACATCATTAAATATGAATACCTTTACATTTATATCACTGCGTACATTTAAATTTTTAAGATGAATGAGTAAAGAAAAACTTTGATTATTTTTAAAGCTTTTCTGATACATGTTTTGCATCACTGAAGTATCTCATATTGCAGTAATTGCGATAAAAAACATTAAACCAGTTATTTTAAAATAAAATCTGATGATGATGATGCATGAAAACAAAATGAAACGGCTAAAATAAAAAGTCTCCCCACACCATAATGCTGCCACCACCATGTTTAACTGTATTTTTCTTTACAGACAGCATGTTGTATTTAGACATGAAATATTCAGCTTTGGTCTCATTATTCAATAATTTCGGTCTTTCCAGTTTCCATCAAAATGAGAATGATGAAAAACTACATGCATTCTACATGTTTCACATTTTTTATTTGTAAAGCAATACTTTAAGATCCCACATAAACTTTATAGAACTTTGATTCATATCATTTTGTTTACTTTTACACCCACCGACAGTTCGAGGCTCTCTGACTACCCAACCCAAGTGGTGTAAAAATGTCTCGTCAAACCCCCTCCCACGCCTGTCCCAGCCTCCTCACGAATCACAGCGAGACGAGGAGGAGGCATTTCAAGAAAGTAGCTTAAATTCAACACATCTGTGACTCAGAAACACATCTAGGATCAAACATTTGTCTGGATTTCCCAGCCTGAGATGCAAATCTGATGACTAAACGTCAGAAAATACATTCCCTCGTTTCCCCTGAACATGCGACGGCTCCACTTAATCAGCAGTGAGAGAAACAGAAGGGCAGTTGTAACAAAATGCTGCTTCATTTCATTTACATTTTCTGTGCATTTCCATACATACTGTATTATGTTGTCAGAACACCATTCTGGAGCGACAGACACTTACTAACCCACTCTGCATTAAATATCTGTCTTCTGCGGTTTGGATGCAAGACGCCTGGGACCTTTTTTGTTCCTGACATTTCTGCCCTTGTACATCTTCTTGAAAATTACACAATGCATTTAGATATGAGCCCCTTTGACAGCTATGAATACATGAATGTTGATCGGCTGCGACTGTAAGAAGCTTGCTGGTTGTCACCAAGCTGTTTCTGCCATGTGGAGCAAATGCCGCCTGGCAGTCATTGATGTCACATAATGGGTTCTTCTCATTACCGTTATTTATGTTCAGGTGGCGCAAAACTGATTAATCTGTTCCGTCACTCAGAAGATTTTCATTTTCCTCATTTCATTTCCATTCCAAGTGACAAGACCCAATTCAATCAAGTGTATTGTTCAGAGGAAATCTGCAGCAGGTGCAACATGACTTATTGAGCATTTGACACATTCCTACAAAAGCAACTAAATCCTAAAGAAGTTCATTTTTAACCCTGATTATGAATAATTGTTGCTGGTTTGTTCTTTCCTGGAGCAAAATAGAGTTTCTGTGCTGGCATGTCAAAATTACAGATTTTACTGGATGGTAAATTGCCCCAGAAATTATAATGATAAACAATAATATTGTCATTCTGAGACAATTTTCAAATAATATGACGATGGCGTAACAATGTAAATACACCCTCTCAAAGTTCAGAAAGCTTGAAGACATTTTAAATATTCAAAATCGCTCGGTAACAATATATCACAATAGATATGTGATCAATATCAATAGATAATGTCTGATAAAATGTTCAATAATTTCACTGAACCCTGATCCACAAATGCAAAGCATTCTGGGGTGTAGTTAGCAGAGGAAAAGCTTCAACCTCTCATGGCCAGCTAAGAAACTCACTCACTCTTTGGTTACCTAGCAACTCACTTGTTCTATGGTTGCCTAGCAACAACCTTTCGGTAACCGGCACAGCAGCAGTTTACGGTTTTGCCACTGTTTCTCATAACTACTTAAAAGTAATTTAAAAAAGAAAAAACAGCTTGGAGTGAAATGAGAAAATGAGAACAACAGCTCAAAAGGAAATTGTAGGTAAAACAGGAAAGTTTGAAAGTATTTCAGAAATTTAAAGCAAAACAAATTATCAATAATTATTGATATTGACTGATATGAAACACTTACGATACGACACCGAGCTAAGCTATATAATAGTGCAGACTGCAGGTACTGGACAGAGCACCACAACACAATTATTATGCAATGAAATAAAAACAGTATGAGCACAGATGCAAAGTGTATTATAAATAAATGGACTGAACTTATATAGTGCTTTATCCAATCATTTTTGACTACTCAAAGCGCTTTACAGTGGAGTCACATTCACCCATTTGCACTCACAAACGCTCACACACAGCTTGGTAGGCAATTTGGGGTTGAGTGCCTTGCCCAAGAGCACATCGACATGTGGCGGGAGGAAGGTGGAGTCGAACCTACAACCTTCTGATTGCAAGACGACTACTCTACCCACAGAGCCACAGTCGCCCCATTTAGTCTATCATTATTCGCTCTTTGTATGCTGATGTTCAGCAGCATGCTGAAATGTTTCACAATATGCTTCTTTCACTCTGTGGAAGTACCGATTGACCCTTTGCAACTACCTCACTTAATCATTCAAAACAGATGTCAGAAGTGAGGGACAGGAGTACTGAACAGAGTTTTTGGGAGTTTATTCATGGTTTCTACTTGTTTGTGTCGAGATAATTTGTCTTTGAACGTAACGCACCTGACTGAGGCTCATAGATGTTGGGACTTGCAGAAGATTGAAATAGTTAGCTTAGAAACCGACCCGTACTTCCTGCCTCCTTTAACGTGTTGATGAAATTATCAACTTTGTCTGAATTTACCACATGATTTATGTCACCATGTCATAAACATGTTTCTCCTTACAGCAGAGCAGGCTTAAAAGCGTACAAAAGACGAGATGGTAACCAGTTTTTCTCATACGTTACATGGCTCCGTGATGGTAGGGCATTGTTTCCATGGTTACCAATGGTTAGACCTGTACCTTCTCCATAAATCAATATTTGATATCTTTCTAATCATAACTACTTATAAAGTATATGAATGTTAATCTTCTTGTAAAAAGTGTTCACACCAAGAGCAGGACAGTCACTATGATTGACTGCTGCTGTCCATCATTGCTGTATCTTTCTTCATTAAAAGTTATACGATAAAACGACAAGTCTTGTTTTCATCCGTTTCTGTGCAGCCGACTGCACAGCATCCTATGGCCATTTTTGAAGTGAAATCAAATGGAAGCGATATTAGGCTACAGGTGTCTGTTTGTTGACAGGCTTAGGTTGTTTAGATGTCCAGGTTCTGAAGAATGTGCAAAGGGTCAACAGACAAGATATGTAAACTCAGTGAAATTCTGGAAATATATTCTTTGGATCCCTATACAGTACAGAAATTTGGGGGCACTGAGTCCCCGCCTCTTCATCTCATGTTTTGCGTCTTTGCTGCACTTTAGTTTTATTGATGCTCTACCTGTGTGGGGGTGCAGGCTGGCCTTAAGCACTGCCTTTTGTCTCTATACCTGCGGTGCTGCGGCCTTTTGGAGTCGAGGCCGCCTCCTCTTTGTTCTTTCCTTCCACAGCTTTAACAACTGCATTGTTCACATACACCCATTCAACACAATTATTTCTACATATACGCTCACCCAGACACACACACATAATCCAAATGGCTTAAGGTCATACAAACACAGGTTATTATTACATAAAGGCTGCCAGCCCACTTTGATGCTGGATGCAGTCTGGATTTAATAAAGTCAGCCATGCAATTAGGATACCATCTCCAGAAATCTTTTTTAGAGCAAATCTACCCTGGCAACCTGAAATGTCAAAGACAAGGGCATGGTTTAGAAAAAAAAAAAAAAAAAAAAGTTTTGGTATAGGCTGGAAAATTAAACAGTCTTCAAACAGATGTGTTAATATCAATGTTTTAATTTCAAAAACAGACCAAGCACTTAAAAAATATCCCCCAGCTCATTTTTGGCAGCACGTTAATGTTTTTTGGTATC
The DNA here is from genome assembly GCF_001443285.1 of Poecilia latipinna. Classification (NCBI taxonomy): domain Eukaryota; kingdom Metazoa; phylum Chordata; class Actinopteri; order Cyprinodontiformes; family Poeciliidae; genus Poecilia; species Poecilia latipinna. The sequence continues at coordinate 83,525 of NW_015114249.1, read as the reverse complement.
TAAAAATGACCCGTTCCAAAAACCTCCGGAATTTAGCGTCACAACAGGCACTACCCGTTGCCTAGCAACCCCAGAGAAGCCCAGCCCGTTGCCTAGCAACCCCAGGGAAGCCCAGCCCACTGCCTAACTTCTTATTGACCTAATTCTATTGAGATGCACTTGGACAAACGCTTAAACTTTCAGACTAGTAATGGAAAACAAAGGACTTCTGATTTCTTTGCGAGACTAAATTACAGAAAGTGACGAATTAATTCCAGCCTTGGATGCATTAATTACACTCACTTCCAACTGCCTCTCTCTGTCTATGTTCAGTTTTTTGGGGTGCTCATTACCTGGCTGTACAGGAATCGGGTCTCGGACATCAAGAGTGAGTGGGACCAGCAGTCCAACGATATGAAGGAGCAGCTGACTCACAACGCAAATGTTAAGCGGGGCCGAATTTCCAAATGGTACAAGTGTATGCCAGATAAGTAAACACAGACTCCAGCTGACAGACTGCGTGTCTGCTAAACCAAATGGATGCAATTCACCTCTTTCTTTTTCCTTCCCCTTTCTTAAACTGTTGTTTGTATCTCCATTTTGTCTAGGGGTATAAACATAGAAACCAAAGACTTTACATACATCTGTCAGGTGTTTTGTTGATGACACTTTCAAATGTTTGTGTGTTTTCTCCTCATTCACGGTTAAATCCTTTAGTAATTGTTTGTTGCTCAGTTTTGTAAAGCCTGTTGAAATTTAAGACATTGTCCCTGAACTTTAATGTCCTAAATTTCAATTTAGCTCAAGGTTAGTTTGTAACATTTGTAAAATGCGGTATTGATGTTGGTTTGGAGTTCATCAGGTTTAGCTGTTTTAATCATTATAAACATAAATGCATGGTTACTGCTATGTCAAAGAGTAACCTCAGGGTTTTCATATGACAACAGTAGCAGATGGATTTTAGCTCCAAATGCAAAACGAGATTCTTCAACCTCATGTGCAGCAGGTCTAACAATCTCTCTGTTATGCAATGCAAAAAAATTATAAAGTTGACTGAGCTTAAGATGCAGGCCAACCAAATGTTTCCATGAAAGCAACATTAGCATAATAAATTATTTTTCTTGGCGGTTTAGATGAGGTTTCCTTCCAGCATATGCTCACATTTATCGACAAAAATGTTCATAAAGCCTTAAAATAAATTCATCCTGTGTTGCACTTGAGTAATATTACTCCTGTAAATTAGAAAAATACAACCATTAATTTAAATGCATGTGTTCAATCATAAATAAATTAAATTAGGATATAATTATTTTGAGAAAAATAGCAGTTTTACAGTCGGTACTCCTGTTAATATTTTGAGCCTCCTTCTTGGCTATAAAACAAAGCTTAATGTTTTAGTCTTTATAAAATCTCTCCAGAGTCCTGAGTTTTCTTAAGTTCTCCATTCTGTCGATGTAGGTCTGAGGGAACTGAGATGGAGCTAAAGAAAAGTTTATTTTGCATCATTTTTCTGCTCAAAGATCCTGTGACGACGTGTTTTCAGATTTTTATTTCAAAGCTGCCAAAGAAGCATCATCTTACTGTCATCTGACTAAAAGCAAATGATTTCAGTTTAGCAAACTCAACATACTTGTTTTTTTCATGGTAACAGACAAAAGGCATCTTTTGGAATCAGTCAAACTCCAAATTACGCGCTCTGTAAAATTGTTATAAAAACTTGATGACCCCAAAATGTTCTAACCATGAGTTTCGGAGGGAGTTAGTTGTTTTATTTTGTTTCTTTTCACTTCTTTGATTGTTATGCGTGGGGAGAAGTGGATTGATGAAATCGACTTCTGTGTCGCACTGTATTTATTCCCCAGGGAAACAGGAAGTGTTGGTTTTCTGACTGGGAGTTCAGATGATCTCAAGTCAACAATTAAAGCATGAATCAGAAAAATAAATCTATTTTATAGGGATTGTGTCAGAAGTGAATTACCTTAATAGATGCATCCTATAATAAATGTGTTCAAATTAAAGGTTTTATTTTTCCAAAATGTTTGTTTGACAGGTTATACTATAGTTTTTCACATTTTTACCTGAGGTGCCAATAAATTATTCCACACTTGCAATTATTTGTGCTTGTAGCATTTCAGTTTTCTGAAATAAGCGAATGTGATCATCTTCACCTTGAAATCGATCGCGTTTCATTTGAAGTTCTTTTTGCGATGTTTAAGATTCATATTTTTAAGGTGCGCTTGTTACAAAGGCTTTGGTTTGGTGGTAATTTAAAGACGAAGGGATCCAAAGGGATTTAATTTAATTAAAAATAAATCTTTTAAGCTTTTTGTCTGATTTTGCACTACTTTAATATTCATGTGAATATCTGTATTGGGTTGTTTTATTAACCCAATCCTTGTGAAGTAAACCCGGGTCAAATCTTTTCTTTTTTTTTTTCTCATGGTGCAAATAACATATAAGGGGCTATTTTTCTACACCTGTGAACTTTTAAATTTGTTTTAAATGTGTATTGCCTTTTTTCTACTAAAACAATAAAGCTACATTTATATTCCAGATAAAGTAACACTCCATTCATTTCTGTTTGAAAATGTGTATTTTGTGAAGACATTTCTGTTTTCCAGTAAACTCCGTGGACAGCACTAATAGAGACAGTTTGGATTTCATAAAGAAACGATAAAAGTATCAGTATGAACATGTCAAAGAAGAAAATGCTGCAAATGTAAACCACTTAAAGCTGCAGTGTTTCTCTTTAAAGATCTGTCAGTTTTGTAGTTTCTGCGTTTCTGCTTGTGTCTCACATCTGTGTACAAAGTGCCTTAAAAAATATTCAAAACCTCTGAAAATTGTTTGATGTTTGAGCTAAAACTTCAGTTTCAGTGTGTTTTATTATAAGACTTTATTATGCTTATTATAAGGTTTTATAATGCTAATGCAAACAATTTGAAGATGTTTATCCCATTTTACTCCTAAATATAATCCAGTGCAACCAATTACACATGTATGTTAAATAAAACAATAAAATTCACTGTAAATTTAAAATGTACAAGAATATGGCACTGTAGTCTCTCAGTACTGTGACAACTTCAATCTGGGTCAAAGGTCATTCGTCAGTAATGCTCAGTCCCTGTGCCAATTTGAATTAAGTGAACTATCGTAGTTTGACCATTTACAGTGAAACCCAATGCATGGTGTTATGTTTTGGCTTCTGTTTTGAATGCGATGGGATTAAAGATGCATTTTCTCAAAAGGGATTTTCAAAGGTTGCATTTCGTTTAGTAAATGATAGTTGCTGTCGTACTGTGCATTTTCTGGGGCGGCCTTCGTACTTGGTTTCTACATTTTTCATGTCAAAGTAAGCAAACCTTATGCATGAACCTATGTATGAACAGATTACTAAGAATTACTATGTGTCTTGAAATGATCTAATAAACGTCCACATGTTAGACCCACCACTTGTATGTTGTTTTGTTTCTTGAAAAGGAGAAAGATGAAAACTTAAGGCGTAATGACGCCTGTTCAAGTTTCCACATTAGCGCTCACATTACAAGCACAAAGCGTCGTCTGCTCTTCATCTCACAAATGGCTCTGGATAAACAAGACGTCTTCATCTGCTTTCCACGTAAGAGCAGCGCGAGTGATAAGTGGGGAGTGTCCAGAGTGGTTTGGTGTTTATCTGTCTCTCTCTTCCTTCCTCTCACTCCTGCTGCTCTCTGGACTTCCTGCTGAGTGAAATCCATAAATATTTTACCGCGGCCCCCGCCAACCAGAACATGGTTATTTTTCCTCCATGGCCAGAAAGAGGCGAGATCCTGTGAGCTTTCTAAAAGGAGAGGTCATTTTTCTCTGCAGCACAGTTTGTGTGCCAGAGTGCAGAAAGTGATATCGGATCATGACCACTATTAATTCTGTTTGGTTTAAACGGTGCCAAGATGGTTTGACATAAAACGGGTTTCCAGCTCGTCCCGAGACGCCTGGTTGTGTTACCTTGTTATCCATTTGTAACTCACTGGATACACTCTGGTATTTGTTACTGGTGGAGTCCCAGTTCACCCCGTAAAACCATGACGGAACCAACCTGGCTCACGCAACACAGTGAGGAAAGAAAAAGACGATAGTAAGTAAAGAAACAAAGTTGTAGAGCAGGGTGTCCAAAATCGTCAGGTAAAAGTAATTCATGGGCCAATAAGAAGATTTTTAAAAAGCCTAAAAAAAACAAAGTAGCCTGATTTTTCTTTTTTTGTTGGTTTTATCATATCGTCCAAAAGTTTTCAAATTCACCACTTAGTTGAACTAATTTATTTTCAGTTTTAAAAATAGGATTTGGGATGCCTTCTTTAAAAACACTTGCTATATCACACAAAGTAGGATAAATTAAAAGCTAATTTGGTGCAGCAACCTCGACTTTTCTGTAAAAGTCCGCTGGGTCATGATGGTGTGTTAGGGCCATTCTAGATGGCAAAAACAAGAAAAGAGTACATTGCCACCAAAAAACTCACATTTTGAGATTTTCTAGAACAAACATGGATATTTTTTAACCCCAAAAGTAAAAAAAAAATGCTAGGAAAAGACTTAAGAAAAGATTTTAAAATTAACTTTAAAAAGTTTGGAGTTTGAGGTTTTTTTTCTAGAAAATTTCTGAAATTTATCTCAATTTCTGAGTTTTTTGGCTCAATCATTTACAAAGATGTTTGTAAGTGACTGAGACGTTGCTGCTGTTTACTCCATTCCAACAAACTTAGTGTAATGATACAGACTGATCCTGTAAAAAGATGAAGGCAAATATACTTATATCCATTATCAATGCTTGTTTTTGTGGAATATGCTTTGACTCTTGGTGTGTTCAGACATTCATGAAACCAAAACTAACATGTTGCTGAAGATAATCATTGATCCTTAAACAAGCCAACATAGATTATCCAGTTTCAAAATCTGCTTTCCAACTTGTAAAAACTACAAATGTTGAAGTTTGATGGGTTTGACGGAACAAAATGAGGTCGTTATTTGGTGTTTTTTCAAAAATCACAGCTCTGTGCTGACATTAATTGGCTTCACTGTCAGTCATCTCAGTCTTTTCTTCCACTTTCACCTCCTTTTCTTCACTGTAAAACACAGAAGAAGGGAGCTGAAATGTTTGTGCTTCTCAGGCACTCAGACAGCCTTGTATGACTATATCCCATTTTTACAAAAACAGACATGGTGCGCTTTAAATCAGACTTTTCACCACTCGTTTAGTTTTATAGTTTGTGTACGGTTCTCCTCTGGATTTAGACTGTAGATCTCTTCTCCAGCTGTGTGTGGGCCACACCATCTATCACCTAAAACATTAACTTGTCTGGAATACTTTTCTATGAATTTTACTTTCGGTGTCAAGTTTAGACGCCATTTATCATGGAATGCATTAGTTAGTTAGTTTTGGGCAAATGAAAGAAGAGTCTTGGCTGTGTGATTTTTTTTTCCATCTGATATATTTTAATTATTTTCATCTCATCTTTCTTTAATTCTTTAATCAAAATGTGATTTCTTGCTCATAGAAATTGTTTAACTTACTTCCTGTTGTTACACTGGTTGTATTTTGGTCTTTTATGTCAAACTTGGGTTTGACTTGGGAAATGTATTAAAATAATGTGGGTTATAAAACAATAACTGTGACATACAGGTGGGTTTAGAAACCTCTCTTTCCTTTAGTAATGAATAATTTGAATACATCTCTTTGTATTTTGCTGATACTAACATTTGTTTCTTGATTTTGGGTTTGACAAAATGCAACACAAAGGAAATCTGTAAAAAAAAAAATTCCATTTCTCAAAATCTTTTCAACACCTCCAATGAGCTCAGCATCACTTTCTTCAAGAATTGATTGATTCCACATCTAAAGCAAACACCTTTCTGCATATCTCAGAAGCCAATGCATGGCCTGCCCAGACACCGTCTTTCCTGCACTTTGTTATATTTTTTGTTCAGTTAAATTTGTTGGATGTGCAGGCGTTTCCAAAATGTGCTTTTTTCTCTCCTGCCATACTCTTCCCTTTTAAATCAACATAATTTATTATAACTCTAAAATAGGCCGCAAGCCATTTCTTTAAGCTGTGAGGGATAAAATAAACTTTAAATAAAGTTAAACCTTTAATCAGCTTACAGGTTAATTTCTTATGCAGAAATATTTCCCTATTCTCTTGTGGAAGAAGGGTGTAGAAGTAGTGTTTGTGTGTTTGCCTTATTGTGCTTATTATGTCTTTATTTAATTAGATTGTCACACTTAGCTGCTGAAAGTAACTAAAAAAGTTACTTTTAATGTAACTTAGTTACTTTCCAAATCAAGTAATCAGTAATCTAAGTTACTTTTTCAAGGAGTAATCAGTAATCTGAATAAAGTTACTTTTTCAAACTATGTCATGACTCAGGTATCTATGAGAACATGCTCCTCCTGTCTGTACGTCGCCAATAAAATGGTTAAAAAACATGTAATGTATGAACTGATTTTCCATAATTTAGCTTATCTATATAATGTACAGTGTTTATTGTCACCAACTGTGTGCTGAGGAGCGATCATAAACGGCAGAGAACAATTTGAGGTGAGGCAGGCAGTTCTCCTGCCTCATGGCAGGGGGCGCTCATGATCCCAGATATTGTGACTCCACAACTGCAGAGTAAGAGACAGCGAGCTAACCATGGAGCTAGCCATACACTAAAGTCAAGTGCAGCAATATATTTATAGTTTTCTCATCTTGCCACAGCAATCGCTTATTAATAATCACAAAATAAACATTAAGCCTAAAACTATACTACTGCAACAGACTGCATGTTCTGCTCTTTGTGTGGGAAATATCCGAGTGTTTATTTAGGGGCTATGGCAACGAGTCTGCGTGTAGCCTGGGCAATGCAGAGAGCGAGAAAGAAGTGGTTTTGACTTGTACTTGAAAGGTTTTCCCCTTTGCTGTGGAGCACGGCACGAAATTAATAATATCCACATGTTCAAGTTTCATTGAGTTAACGGAGCTGTTCTACCGCAGCAGCGCGGCTATGGATGGCATGTAGAAGAACAGACTTTTTGCCCTCCAGGGTTGTCCGCATGCGCGAACTTTCCTTATGTAAACAATAACATGCAGGTGGTCAATATTTGCATATCTGATTATGATTACTTAATCATAAGTAATCATGCAAATGCCTCACCAGCTTTGCACCTCACCGCACGTCACTGATATGCGGTGAGGTGCGAAACATAATATTAAAATGGCACATTTGTGTGTGTGTATGAAGTAACTTACTAATTATTGAAGAAACAGAGAGAATGAGAGATAGAGGAAGAAAGAGCTGTATTATTTTTGACTGTTTTTGAACATGAAGAAAGGAGCACAATGTGGTGCTAAACCTATTCTGACCTTTTTTGGTCAGTTTAAAACAGTGCTTCTCAACCCTGGTCCTCACTGTCCGCCTGCTCTGCATGTTTTAGATGTGCCTCTATTCCAGAACAGCTGATTCAAATGATTGCATGACCATCAAGTTTTGCAGAAACCTGTTAATCACCAAAATATTCAATCCAGGTGTGTGGCAGAAGGGAAACACCTAAAACATGCAGGGCAGGGGAGCCTGAGGACCGGAATTGAGAAACACTGGTTTAACAGGAAATTGGGAGGAGAGAGAAGGGAATGACATGCAGCAGGTTGCCCAGGACTTGGAATTGAACCCAACTGTGTTGAAGTCTGCAGCCTCTGCAGATGTTGAACAAAACATAATTTGCAGTCTTATTGTAAAGCTGATTAACATCATGTCAAAAAATAACTGACTCAGGTGTTCCTTAGCCCCTTTTTCTTCTCTTTTATACGAGTAGACAACACATAAGCACAACACATAAGCTTTATATTTATAGCAAGGAATTCATTTAAGAGTCGATTTTCTTCCTGTAGTAGTAATGATTTCTGATTGATTTGTAGTACTTTCATGGATTGTACTTTTTTGACTTTTCTACTCAGTTTTTCACATTAAGTTGCACATTTTTTTGTTAAGTTTGTTATACTTTGGTATAAAAAAAAACAGGATTTATCAAAGAAAAAAGATAAATGGACTGAACTTATGTGGTGCCTTGCTAATCCTTTTGATCACTCAAAGCACTTCACACTACAGTCACATTCACCCACACACATTTCCACCGACATGCAGATGGAGGGCAACGTGGGGTGGAGTGTCCTGCCCTTAGTCACCTCAACATGTGGTAGGAGGAAACTGAAATCAATCTTACAACCATCTGATCACAGGACGAGTGATCTACCCTCAGAACTAACACGCACCCTAAAAAATATATTTAAAAAAAGACACTGCATGGTCCTTTTGTTAATCTTTTTTTAAACAGCATAACAAGGTACATTTCAGGATGAAAAAAGTGCAAGAAGAAAAGGTAAAATAAAGGACAAACCATTAAAATACAGGAACAATGAGAAAAACAGAAATCGTTAAGAATTTTAATTCATAAATTAATATGTTGCTATGAGTATTGAGCCATTTGTTGTTGCGCCATCTACCACTAAAAAAGCGAAGGGAAAAAGGGCTATTTAAAAAAAATTTTTCAAGCAATTCCTGCAGTTTCTTGAACCCTTTTGGGAGCAATTTCCATTGACCAATTGACCTGAACTGCATGTTTTAGGAGATGTGGGGGGAAACCAGAGTACCCGGAGAAAACCCAGGCAAGCTCGGGGAGAACGTACAAACTCCACACAGCAGAGATCCGACACATCCTCTGTCAGCTGCAGAGCTAACCACTGCATCTCTGCGCTGCCCACTTCTTTTTCTTCATTTCAAATTCATCTTAACATTTGGATGTTTTATTGAATTGGGTCAGGAAGGGATCAACAACCAAAGACCAGACTGGGGCCAGCAGTTTTAGAGCGCTCAACTTTTTTCTTTATCTCCAGCTTCACACACTTCAGTCCATTTCACAGCATGTCAGGCAGTCAATCAACAGGAGGGAGAATCTCCCTCTCATCTGAACCACCTGGCTTTTAAGGGATTGGCTCCCACCAGAACTAATTAAAGGGGTGGAGCCATTTACATTTCCAGAAAGAAAGAACATTTGTACTAAACTATATTCCTAAAAAAAATGTTTACAGCTACAATTAGCTTAAACAAAGCTAAAAACAAAAACAATATTGATCCAAACGAAATCAAAAATACATCTCTCCTTCCTCTCAAACAGTGGATTGTCACAATGAGGCTGATTGGAAACACCAGGTCCTTGTCAGCACTGCTCATGGGCGCGCTTCCATGGCAGCACATGACCTCAAAGAGAAGATGATTAAAACAAGTAGATAAATCAAGTTACTTCCCCCAAACACAAAATACATTTACCAAATAAATTAGAATATATAAAGTACACAAAAACCGCACCTGTTAGGGAGGAGATAAATCCCTCACAAGAAGCTTCTTCTTCTGGTATTTCACGTTGTCGTGAACCTTGGAAGTGAGGATGGCAGCATTAAAAATTGCCAGATCGCTGAACTTCTTGACTCTCTCGAGTTCCCTCTTTGCCCTGGTTGATGAACATCTCTTTCTGCCGTCTCAACTGGAATTTCGTCTCTTCCAGCTCTGCTTCCATGTGGGCCAGTCTCTGGTCATCTTCAACCTTCTGGCTCTCTCCATTTCCAGAAGAGAGCCAGTCTTTGGATTTCCCCGTGTAAGACATCGGGGTGCACAGGAGGGAACCTGCCTTGGGGAATTTGTTGGGTTCCCCTTCTTGCCTGGGGTCACATCATTCTGTCGTGGTATCTTGGAGTTTGATGAGAAATTTCCCCTTTAAATCTGTCAATTTGTAAATTACCTGAACGGTTGATTTCAAAGAGCTTTGCGTATGTCTGAACTGGTCAGTGGTATTGCAAGCAGTGAAACATATGTAGAATTCTGTCAAATAAATATAGTTGATGACATCACAATGACTGCCTCACTTGTGACATCACAGAATTTTCCTTTGCTGGTGGTGTTACATCATTCCATCACCAAATATCGTACTTTTCATGTTATAAAGTTAAATAAAGTGAAAGAGAGCAAGTAAACATAATAAGATTCACAATTTTAGAGTAGAACTTAGCTTAGCAATCTCTTGTTCTGGAAAAATTGAGTCCAAGTAATAAAATACACATATTATCCTGCTTAAACATACATAGACTGTAACTTACCAGTCTAGATAAATAATACATTCCTGATTACATATAAGCAAGTCTGAGAAATATCTCAAACACCTAACAAGTCAGTTCACACATAGATAAAACACATAATCTCAGATTAAGACCAAACGTATTTGACTCAGAAAGCTAAGTCAAACCAAAGAAACTTCCACAGTTTAAACACAAAGTGACAGTGAGAGGGTGTGTGCTGGTCATACCGGGGACACAATGCCGCAGCTTCTGTGTTATTTACACATTTTCACTGTCACACTCTGCAGACATAAAGCAGGACACTTACGTCAGCAAACTCGTTCACAGATGCACATGGAGTTCATCTCCACCCACCCCCTCAACTTGTTTTCACAAAGCTCCATGAAGTAAATGGTCCGAGCAAGAGTCTTAAATTGCTAAATCCAAAACATTCTCTGCATGACAGTTCCCATAAATACAATCCATATCAGAGTTAAAGAACTGGGAGAGAAGAGCATTACAATTAACAGATGAATTGAAGCTGCAGCTAAAAGGAGCAATTGAAAGAGGCTGTGAAACAACACATAGCTAACTGTCGAGCTTCATAAAGGGATAGTGTAAATTATCAGGCTCTGAGCCATTACATCATGTCAGAATGAATCAGATAGCTGACTGGAACTAAAAAAAAACATGTTGGCTGATGCTATAACATGTCTTTACATTGACAAAGGTTCAGTTGCCAGGAAAAAGTTGCTTTTAACGACGCATCGGGCGCTAGCCTGGTGGTTGTTTCATGTTGTCATGGCAACCCGGAAGTTAACAGGTCGCAGTTTTACCGTGGTCTAAACATAGTTATTTCTTTAACTATATTTTTAAGGTAACGTGTTTGCAACATGTTTCTAGATTTTTTATGGGTTTTTTGAGTTTAAATGATTTATCTGAAACACGTAACAGCGAACCGGAAGCGAGACTGAAAATGCAGTAAGCTAACAGAAAAGCGCGCGACGACGACAATTTTAATAAATATAAAATTAGGCTTTGTATGCAATAATACTGAGAGAAATGAAAAAGTAACTTGGTGTTTGTTTACGGAAATTTATGTTTAAAAATCTGTTGTGTTTTTTAAATTGTTTTCACGGTGATCCCTGGTTCAAGTAAAAATAGCAATACTTTAACGTATTTTTACTCAAATAAAAGTAAGAAGCAGCCATCCAAGAAATGACTAAAAACGTATTTATTGATCACTGAGTAACTGATCAAATTATCAAATATTCGATATTTAAAAATTGCATAATCAGACACACAAAATTATAAAGTTAAGTGGAATTTTTTTAATTTTCAGGACAAAAATGACAATAACAAAAAATAAAATCAGGCAAAATATTTTTTTTTCCAGATCAGTTTCTTTCAAACTGCAGGTGTGTGTCTGTGTCTGGTGAATTTTTGTTTAAAACATGTTGGCGGGTTTCACTGAGTGGGTAAAAAAAATCCAGAAATTTTACTCAAGTAAGAGTATAGATACTTCATAATAAAATTATTTAAGTAAAAGTAAAAAGTAAAAATAGGCATAGAAGTAAACTTTTTCAAAAAGGTTACTAAACTAAATGTATCTCTATGAAGACCAGTGCAGTTACAAACTATGTAGTTTTTCTGAATAGAAACTCAAAATGATGAAGAACTCTGATTAGGTGCAAATCTGTTAAATGAGTTTTCCCCACACACAAAAACCTCCACAGCTCCTGTTTCCTCACTCAGACATACATTCAGGTATCGACGTATTAGTCACTGTCCGGTAGTGTGTGGGTAGTTGCCCTTCATTTATTGGTCTAGCATGGACTTCTGTCTCGTCTGACTCTGACATTTCCAACTTACCAAACCAAAATAATCACCTGGTGTGACAACTGCAGATTCATAGCTGCATCCTTCTGTGTAACGTACATGAAACATTCCCCTCTGGTTGAGGCTGGGGAGAAAATTACCTAATTAATTTTAGGAGGAGCAACACGCTGCCGTTTCTTTAACCGAGCGAGCGAACAGCAGCTTCATGTAAAACTAATTTATGGGTCTGGTTCTCTGTCGGATCTGATGCTGGCATTTAACACAGACATCAGCACTCAATAAGCAAACAACAGGAATAAATGAAGCCTGAAAAACAACAACCACAGCACAGATCATTACTGTCTGAACAGTCTTCAGAGCCTGTCTTTGGCAAACAAGTGGGAGATTTGTATTTATTTATTTATTTCAAACAGGTTTTTAAAAACAAAGAAAACAAGAAACTAGTAAGACGATGCATAACCAAGAACAAAATAAGTAGCTCAGCACTACTTTTCTGTTTGAAAAGGAGCAGGAAGAAGGGAGCATTTTAATTTAATACAATATACCACTTATTCATAAGCCTACTCAATTTACTATGCTAAACAACCTATAAATAAATGACATTACATAAAACAAAATGATTATAAACTGACTCTCATAACAGGATAAAAAAATCACTGACCCATAATAATAATAGTAATAATGACAGTTATAAATAATAACTGGATATACAATTACCAACTCATTGCCAACGTATGTACTTGATATTCTGTTCTATAACAAACAAATACAATTTAAAAAACTAGTGGTAGTAGTAATTATAGTAATTTTAGTGCCTCACTATAAATGTTGGGCTTTACCAGCTGCACACTGGAAGACGAGGCTGAATTTGACGTGTGCTCAGCATATTTTAGCCAATCATAAATCTAAATCTGATTTCATCACACAAGCAGCCCAGCAGTTAGTCACAGTTGGAGGTTTTCTGTTTAGACGTTGAATATTTTTCCTTTGCATCTGTATGTTTTTTCAATGTTTGTATGCATAAAATAGAACAGATCGCCACAGTTTTATTACACATGAAAGGAAATTCCACTGCAGCTCTCACATGACAGGAAAAACACACTTCTGCATCATTTCTACAGATTCTATGCAACTGCAACACAAACATTGCATTGCTGGCTTAATGATAGCGTCACTTAGTCTCTGCTGTGTCATCCTGTCTGCATTAATAAGGAGTTCCTTGCCTCAGCATGCTGTATGCTTGAAACTAAAAGTGAAACCGGCATTTTGACAAATTTTGATTAATTCGGATCATTATTGACAGATGGCTGGGGTTCACTCACAGACCAATGAATGTTATTCTCAGAAAAATAAAACATAGTGGAAAAAGCAAGGCACCTTGTCCTGGTGCAGCAGAATACTGTGAAATTCACTATTCAGAAGGGGGACTCCTCAAAAGGGAGACATATTTAAAAAGACTTTCCACAAAATTCCCTTCACTTCCTGATGTCTGAACCTGCAGAGCATTCGTTTTCCAAAATGGCAGCATGCAAGGCTGTAGTGAGACATCAGGTTTAGTGTTTAGGTCCCTGTAACAAGTCTGTTTAAAAAAGTGACAAGCAACAAATACAATGAGTAGCAGGTTGTGCCATCTTTGAGAAATCGTTTAATCTCCATGGCAACCACTCAGCTGGGTGGACCTAGCTGAGCCTTTGAGGCCAACTCTGAGGAGGAGCTGCAGTTTCCAAACTTGTGCCTCACGGAGCAGGCCTGCTCTGTGACTCCCCCTCTGGACTCCTTCAGACTAGCCAGCAGCAGTTAGCAAACGGCTGGTGTTTGCATCAGTTGAGCTCGTTGCACACGCTTCGTCTCAGTGAAATGCTGGTGAAAACGTTGATAGATGAGCCCTGTTGTGACGACTTCCTGAGTTTCAGAAAGACCAGGAGTTTTTGAAGAGACAGAATCTCAATTTCAAGGCATTAAATCAGAAAATAAGAATTATTTTAAGTCATATTTGTTCTTTATAATGACTGAAGGTAACTGATTGTGCTATAAAGTGACAGTATGTCCCTGGGAAAAACATAATACTGCCCCTTTAAGAGCAGACTAAGTGCAGCAACTATTATAATCAAATTCTCATGTCCAGATACCAAAATGAAATTAAGATTAGCTTTCTGCTTTACTGGGACTTGACAACACTACACAGATAAGCAGGTGAAGAAAATGATGGAAACCTGATTTTACTTGCTACGCCTGTGATTGCATTGCACATTTCTAGAATTCATCCATTCATCTTCAGTGATCGACTGGAGGCTGATTTTCAATCTAAATCCACGTAAAATTTTTGCAGCGCAAGCCTAGTACTTAGAATAATTTTGATTTTGAATGACAGTGAAGTAGGAGCTTCTTTTTTCTTTACTACCTTTATTTACTTGCATGAATGTTTTAATGTTTGTGTTACACAGACACCATTTTCACACATATATTTTGCTCTTACACCAAACTGGTTGTTGTTTTACCCTAACGATTGATGCTTAGTTTCCTCCTTTTTCAATGTAACTGTCGTTTGTGCAATCTCCCATATGGGAACACGGTTTCATGTTAACAGGTTGCCCCAAAATCTCTCTAACAGCGTCTGACGGCAGCGATCTTCTTGCAGGGAAACGCTGCGCCGCGGTGAGTGTAAAGGTGAAGTGGTTATCTGGGAAGACGCAGCAAACAGTCTGACCAAACGATTATTCTGAAACATTGTGACAGCCACTTTGGTTCATTATATCTTCCTGCTGCAGGCCCCCCACTGCACGCCACAAGCAATCACACACAGCGTTATTTTGTTACAACCTAAAAACACCACTTTGGTTTTCTTAGGTTGTGATCATCTTAACTCTGTATGGGAAATTAATGAGAAAGATGGAGCACAGTGTTCCTGTGTTACTCTTCTGCAGCTTCTTTGGTCCTGCAGTAAGAAAAGGAACATGATAAGTGGTCATAAACATAAAATGCAATACAGTGGGTTTGTTGTCACACAAATATCTTCTGAAATTGGGTATTTTCAGCTAATATTGCTTCACTAATGACTAAGAGATGCATGAAAAACCAACACAAAGGCACTGGTGCGCAACAAGCTTTCATCATCGCAGAAACAGAAACAATGAAGAGAAAAGCCGCTCTGCGAGAGGTGATGATAACCTTTTATCTTTTAATAACCTGGAAAACTGGGTTTGTTTGAGCGTCTTTACTTTAAAGTAGGGAAGAATGTGAACACAAACTCCTGCCACCCAGAGAAAACGTGCAAACATAACTTATGAAAACCAAACAATAAATGAATGATTGCTTTTGTTAAACAGTTTCTCTCCTCATAATAGCATCAGAGTTTACCAGAAAGTTTTACCAGCTCTATTACAAACACAGGAATCAGTTAGTTATTAAAATAACATTGTGCCGATTTACTACCTGAGCAGATATTTCTTCCAGATTGACAGAAATTCACCGGAGGATTCACAGAAAAGTCAAACACAACACAATCAAAACTCTGTTTACTGTGAAGATGCTAAAGGTTGAGAGTTTGCTACAATCACATTTTTAGAAATCAGATATATTCATAAGAGGAGGGAACGCCACTTCAGCTTTTTCACATTTTCTCTTGAGTCTTCTGTAAGAATTTTACATAACAGAGCAACACAAAGTGGTGCGTAATTGTGAAGTGGAAGGAAAAACATGGACGGTTTTTAAATGTTTTGTAAAAGGCAAAAATCAAAGAAGTGTACGACCATCTTTTGCTGTAAATACAGTTGTGAATCTTTTGCTATAGACTGCAAAAAAAAAACATCTTCATGGTAAAATTCTGGCAGCCACTGTGAACTTCAAGTTTCAACACAGACGAATGGCCCAGACTTTGACTGGGCCATTCTGACTATGCTTGGATTCAAACCTTTTAGCTTTTGTCCTGCTCTGTAATGGCGCTTTGGCCGTTTTGTTTACTGTTGCCATAGTTACCTAGAAGTCTGTTTATCTGCGGTGAAAACCTGGTTATTTATTTAAGGCATGTTGGTTGTCTATACGATGTTTCTTGTGTTTTATGTAGGTTTGAGCTAAAATGATGTGTTCGTAATAACAGCGAACCCAAACCAGACTGAAAGCAAAATAACGCAGAGATCAGTTCAGAGACGCCCTATAAAACCTGCAACTGGTTCAACTGGCAAAGTAACTATTAAGCTTTGTATTCTGGTTCTTGGTGCTGGAAGAAAAACAATGGTGTTTATGGCACTTTTGTGCTTAAATACGTTTTGAGTTTGTTCTTTGTGACTCTGTGGGTCGGTAAAGAAACGCGACGTCAGTACGAGGCGTGGTTTACTGAAACCAGTGCAGCTACACTGGCTGTTTGGCAATCTCCAGACTACATTTTTATAACTGAGTTTCCACTAAGACTTTCATCTTGACGGTCTTCCACAAAAACCAACTCATCAATATCTTGTTAACAGATTCTCACACTTTAGCCATTATTTTCTGCAGCTCTTTCTTCCAGTGATACATTTGGCCACAAAATGAGCTGAATTCTCATAAGACGGAGCTCCAACCAGTTGTTTGTGTTTGGTTACGTTGGAGTTACAGATTTCTAATAAAGAAACAAAAAGCCTACATTTGAGACAGTAAACTTTCTGATTCAGTCATAGGAGGCTGATGGCTTTTAAAAACAAACTCATAAAACCCAGGACGGCTCTGTTTACCCCACCATTCCTTTTCCCCATGTGATTCTTACTTGTGTCATGTGAGTCCTTCCAGTCTCTCGCTCCTCTTCAGTCAGGGATGCCAACCTGTGGTTCACCACCTTCTCTCCTATCTGAACCGATTCACCAGTCGTTCTCTGCTCATCCTTTAAGCCCTGCCAGCGTTCATGTGCAGCTGTCGTCTTCCTGCTCTCTCGGCTGCCATCCCTCTGCTCCTCTTCATCGCCACCCAGCAGCTACCAAAACATTTCATAAAACCTTTATTCCCC
>NW_015114249.1:59013-62849 GCF_001443285.1 Poecilia latipinna | reverse complement strand
TTGATATTGTGAGTAAAATAATAGGGAAATGTGGCTCTTTGACTAGGTGAGGTCAGTTTTTATTTACATATGGTGAAATAATGATTTGGTTTAAATTGCAGCATTAAGTTAAAACTCACTCAAGATTAATGAACTTAAAAAACAATGTTTAGACAACTTGTCTCTTTTTGTTAAATCAACTTTATGAACTTTAATTTCTGAGTCAA
The DNA here is from genome assembly GCF_001443285.1 of Poecilia latipinna. NCBI lineage: Eukaryota > Metazoa > Chordata > Actinopteri > Cyprinodontiformes > Poeciliidae > Poecilia > Poecilia latipinna. Next base: position 62,643 of record NW_015114249.1, on the reverse strand, counting down.
AACCAAACCCGTTTTCTTGTTGATTTAAATTAAATTTTCAAGGCAGCAGGTGGATTTTCAGCTTCAAGTTAAACCACCTTAAAATGTTTTACAGTGCAGATTAATTAATTCAGCAGCTTCAGGTTCACACTCCTCATTCCTGATTAATCAAAAGGACGTAAAGGGAAGTGGTTTTCTTTTTGTTGATATGAAACATTTAATGTTTAGCCAATTATTTTGACATTTACAGATGAATATCCAAACCAGCAGACATCAAAGTCCAGATCTGGTTCTGACCAGATCTGGACTTTGAGAATGTTGTGATATTTATCAATCGGTAAAATGTCAGCCGCCGGTGAGTTTTCACGGACGGCGGCTCGCTGCGTCTCCGTGGTGTTTTCCTGTTTGCTCTGATCACATTTAATTGGACACGTTTAATTAATAAATTTCGTAATTGATGCATAAATCATGTGGATGAAAACACCAAATAGATTCTCTGTACCTTTCTGAATGTCAGCTGAATTGGTCATCTGACGTCACTAAAGAAGTTGTAATGAGGTTTAGTTGTTACTTTTACTCACCTTGTGTTAATTTATGATGAAGTTAGACCTGCAGAGCGCTGAGGCTCGGCGGCAGATGATCCCGGCACAGACGGGTTAACGAGAGCCGTCATGCTGAGAAGATGAATCCAGAGTGATGAGCAAACCTGAAGCTCACCGTCTGTCACGTTAGCTCCATGCAATGCAACGGTGAGTAATTCTCCTGCAAGAGTCTGACTCACTCTTAATGGTGTTATTCAAAGGAATGCTCAAATGGTTTATTGTTTTAAACACGCAGTGATTTCTAAGTGTTTCCAAATAAAAAATGTGGAATGAGTTCTGCTTTTTTACTGATGCAAAAATGCACTTCAGATATTTTTCTTAGAGGACATAATCATTTGAATTTTTATGAATTTTTAGTATCTTTAAAACTTGGGGCACCGAAATAAATATAAAAAATATTTGGTACCGTATTAGGGCGCTTAATGTTTATGTTTTGTGCTTTTAAACGGGGAACTAAAGTTAAATTTGTAGCTAAACTCTTATTTGGGAGCATTAATGTTTAACATGCAGCTACAATGACATAAATGAGGGAAATTAAAGTATTTTTGCTGATAGGGAAATTATTTTAAGCTGTTTTTTCTGTAGTTTAGGCGACTGTACCGAACTATATTCAAAATAAGCCATTTTAATTGTAAAAAAAAAGAAAAAAAAGGTCTTACCAACTTAAATATACGTGTGTTTGTTTTTTTTACATAAACGAGCTGTAAACGTTGATATAAAAGTAATACATTTTAGCTCTTAGCGTTCTTGGTCGCCCCCTGTTGGTTCGGAGACCCTAAGCAGGTTCTTAGTTAATGTTTACTGTGATTTTAATATTTATTTATTTTCTTAAATACATTTATTAACATTTCAAATCACCTCAACCATGAATTGTAATTTATGTTTCTAAGGACTCAGACTGAACTTGCAGCTACACATCCTAAATTACTGTTACTGGAGGGTTTTAAGCATCCATGCATTTTCTTTACACCAACCGGAGTACCCACGCATGCACTCCATGCAGAAAGACCGGGACCGGGAATCGAACCCAGAACCTTCTTGCTGCAAGGCAACAGGCAACGTTTTCTCTGAACACGTTCAGAGAAAAATAAAAACTTTTTTTTTCAGTGGTGAATGTTTAAAAGATGTCCTGTGGAGAGCAGACAAATAGACATTGAACTATCAAGACATTAGCCGTATAATGTTTGCTGCACACCTGGTCAAATCTAAACGCTCCATCGTTGTTATGCAGAGGGAGATCAAAAGGTCGTGCTGCTGCTTTGTTGAATTTGTGATGCTAATGAGTCTACAAAGGACCAATTACCTGGCTGTCGTTGCATCTGCCTCTTCTTTTCCTCCCTTAATTCTCTAATTTGGCTGTGACCTTTCAGCAGGAACAGCAGAACCATGCAGGGAGCGGCTGAATGAATCCATCAGCGGCGCTGAGAAGTTCTAGTAATGTTCAGACAGCGACCCTTCAGATCCTGGAAATAAAACTTTAAGATAGTTTTAGGTGGAAGTTCGTTGCTTTGAGCTGTGACCAGATGAAAGCCTTTAAGCAGCCGACCAAATTCATTATCACACGACGACTTCCTGGCATTCAGGCCACCTGACAAGATCTTTAATTGATATTCAGTCAGTGTTATAAATAAATAGAATCGTTTGATCAAATAATAAATAAATGTGGAGACAGAGGCGGCTCTAACCTGTTTGGCGCCCTGGGCGAACCAATTTTTTGGCCCCCTCCCCCCATCTGCAAATAAACTAATTCATAACATCCATATCTGTAGTATGTTGAACCACATTCTCTCCACCAGAGTTTTAATATCTATAATATATAACATATTGAATATATAAGAAATTAGACGACTATGCTGAAAGTGTAAATTCAGACTTTACTCAATATTAACAATTTACTAAATTGTAATGTTTAATAAGAAATTAAATGAAAATCTCATGTGAATAAGTTTGTTCACATGATGCATTATTAAAATCATGGCAGAGATGGATGTAAACAGTTACATGAGATTATATTCATATTGGTGTCTCCTACTTGAGAGTGTATGCGGCGCTTTAAGAAAATTATAATCTCCAATTTTACAGAAGAGCTATGGATTCATCACATTTGAATTAAACAATTTTATAAGGACTTTGTGATGTTTGAGCGCTCTTCATATTGTCCTAAAAAAATCATTATTCTACCACTTCCTGTTGTCTTCTTTGTCATTTTCGACAGTAGTAACATCCGGCTGTTGATCATTCGTCAGAGGTGCAGTTTTGCTAAATGCATCTTTTTCAATATGAAGGGAAAACCACCTCATCCCAGAACAAACCTTTTTTTTCCCCATCACAAAACGTCTTCTTTTTTTAGCATTTAGTGAGTTTATTTTCAATTTGCGCAATTTTATGGTTAGTGGAAACGCAGCTAATGTCTCTTTGACAAGACAATTTCAGATGTTTCTCATGTCAAATAAAAGAGACGAATCCGTCCTGCACAGCTTTCCAAACCGTCTGTCTGAGGCTGAAACCCAAAGTTCATACTGCAGGCAGCTGTGGACAATTCGTAGGTTTAACAGCTTATCAGCAGTGGCAGCTCCGATTCTCAGACTGTCTCCACTTGTCAACCTTGGCTAATCCTGTTTGTTGAAGGCTGCTTGTCAAGTCGCGTAAAGTCACAGCTTGTTTCTCAAGGACATTTATAAACAACCCTAATGGACCACGGCACTGAAGCCCAATCCGTCTTCAGCGCCGATGTAAATATTCAGCATTATAAACACGCTCTGCCAGCTGTTTTATTAAATGATAAAGGGATGATGCCTCCAGCAGACAGTTTTTATCTGCCTCTCAGCTGGAACTGTGACCAGGCTGGACTCCAGCCAAGCTGCACACACAGTTTACTAACAGCACAGGTGACTGATTATTGATGATGAAGTGGAAATAAAATCCTGTCTTCTCACCCGCTCAAACAGTAACTAACTCATATTTGCTAAAAAAAAAAAAAAAAAAAAAAATTGAGGCTTGGGACGCCCCAAATTTAAATTCCGGCACATGTTTTAATTTTTGCAAAAAA
>NW_015114249.1:54120-55354 GCF_001443285.1 Poecilia latipinna | reverse complement strand
AACCTCTCTCCTCCCCCCCCCCAAAACACAAAAAAACACATTTTTCAAAAAAAAAAAAAAAAAAAAAATTGAGGCTTCGGTCGCCTCAAAGTTAAACTTCGTGCACAGTTATAACTTTAGCAAATGACCAAAACTGTCATGAATTGGTGAGTGAGAGGTGGCGAGGATGAACGCAGGGACCCAGGTAGTGAAGAAATGATGAATTTAATGATGAAGCTCACACAGTCCAATACAGGCGGCACGGCAGAGAGTATAGCACACAGCTAATTACCGGTAGCAACTGATACACTGAAAACGAGAGTTAGGCAGACCAGGACTTCTCAGTTCAACTGGAGAGCCGACACACAACAACTGACATACAACGACAGTAGACGAGGATCCGACAAGAGCCAAAGACAACAGGTGGACTTAAATACACAGGGAGGGTAATCAGGTAACTAGACACACCTGGGAAGCAAACAACAGGGAAGACAGGACGGGACTAAACATGGAAAACCTCAAAAACAACTACACAGAAAATACAGAACATAACAAAAACAAAGCTTAACAACAGCCTGGAAGTGAAATGTGTTCAAAGACCTGAAATGAAAACGCTGCTAGTTTTTAAATGACTTTTAAAAAAAGAACAATAGTCTGCATACTTTAAGCTAAACATAGTATTGATCATTTTTAAAAACTAACAATTGAACAGGACAAACACCCACATTATATCAGATGGAGGATGGTAATAGATACACTTAAATTTGAAGCATTCAGTCAACTTTGAGAAGGAACTGAAGGTAAAAGGCTGATTTATTAAATACTACATAGGGTGTAAGTTAAAGGAAGTTGCAGGAAACAAAGTAACTGCATTCAGTTGGCCTTTACAACAGTCGTATTCAATAAATGTTCGTTCAGATGAGGCCCGTTTGTCAGATTACAAGCTAATTAAACACATATTAAAAATATGTTTCTTCAACCCACATTTCTGTTTTTAATTTTGTTTTGTTTTTTACTGGTCTGGTATAAAATTATAATTTTAAATGTGATACTTTCATTACTTGTAATTGGAAAATCGTCGTACTGAGCAGAAATAAACGCTTTCAAACAAACATTTGTGTGTAAATAATCTTTATAATGTTTCACTAGTTATAAATTTCCTGAAATAAACGGGTGTTTGCAGTAAAATGTATTGAATGTGTGGGTCTGTATGTATGTCTGTGTTTGCATTAAAATGAGTTTGAATTTAATTGTG
>NW_015114249.1:46883-49757 GCF_001443285.1 Poecilia latipinna | reverse complement strand
ATCGAACCTTTAGCTACCTTTGGCATTCTGTACTTTGCAGGTTGATCAGATTCAGACAGCATGGAGGGTCATTGTTAAAACATTAGTTGTTTTTTTTTCCAGATTATGTCTATGAGCACTGGAAGGACAACTCCTTCTTTGGCTACCAGTTTCTGAACGGAGTAAATCCGATGATGATCCGTCGCTGCAAAACTTTGCCTAGGAACTTTCCTGTCACTGATGACATGGTCTTCAAGAACCAGAACCAGAAACTGACCAAGGAGATGGAGGTAGCTAACTGATGGTCATCCATGTTTTTAGACTGTTAAACATCCTGCTAACTAACTTTCTGCTGAAATTTCCAAACAGAAAGGCAACATCTTTTTGTGTGACTACAAGATCTTGGATGGAGTGAAGCCAAACAACATAAAAGGGAAGGATCAGTACCTGGTGGCTCCTCTTGTTCTGCTGCACAAAACTTCTGATGACAAACTGATGCCCATTGCAATTCAGGTGAGGCAGTCGCCCAAATTTGGTCACTGGTGACGGTCTGGACAGCCACAGTCACATCACCCATCCATCCATTTTTTACTACGATTCTCCTTGCTGGGGTCACCAGGGCTGCTGGTGCCGATCTCCAGAGGTCAATAGGTGAGAGGCAGGGTCACTTGGACAGGTCGCCAGTCCACTGCAGGGCAACAGCCAAATCATATTTGCCTAATTTTAGACAAATATAAATGTTTATATTTTGAGAATTTACAGTTATTTAAAAGTGACTGTCTTTCTTCTAAGTTTATAAGGGCCCACCGTCCCTACAGAATGTTAATAAAAACAAAAAGGTTTACTCCCTTTGGGGGGGAGCTGTGATCTTCAATTTAGATAGTCTTAATTTTCACAGAACTTCTGTCTGTTAAAACACACTGCCTGCTACAATTAATGAGTGCCTCCTGTCTGTCCAGGCAGCTTACAGCATGGTTGATTCCCAATTAGCTGCGAACAATGGATCTTAGCCAACTTAAAGTAGCATTTTGCTATATTTGACATGTTTAGAACATTGTACGTTCATTAATATGAACTGTCCCATTTAAATAAAAGCAATAAATAAAAAATTTTCAAGACTCTGGTTTGCTTGCAAAGTTTCAGTTAGATATTCTGCTGCTGCAATAAATAAAAATGGTTTCACATCATAAATCATTAGTGTAGAAGGAGTCCTCTAAAAGTATGAAACATTGCTTATGGTTGGTAATGAGACAGTAATCGGAATCAGTCACTTCTGCAGTACTAAGAGAACAAAAGTACTCTGCTTTCTCCAGTGACACCGTGTCTAATACAACAGAGAAATACCACTGACCAGCTGAATATTCAAACTATAATTGTTCACATTGGAGCAAAATACGACATTTAGGAAAAAAAGACATTGGTCATTTATTAGCACAACTGGGAAGCTAAAAATTGTGTTTATGAGTTGGACCTATACAGCAGCTCAATGTGGAGATGAAAGATACGATAGACTGCCTACGATTAATACGGTAACTGGCTGATTAAAGTTCGCTCTGCCAGCTGTGGGACAATCACAGAATCTTCTGGCAGCGCTATCCTCTGTTTGGACGATGTGGACGCCATCTTTATAAACATGGCAAAATGCTGCTCCTCACAAACTTTTTTAATTTTATCAACAAGAACAATGAGCCGAGGATGATGGACCCAAAACCCTGAGTTCCTTTAATTAAATCCCAGATGGGTAGAGTTGGTTCTGGTTAATAATTAATTGAACATTGACCAACATTCTGATGCTTATTGATGTTTTTGATGATGGCACTCAATATAATTTCATGTTTGTCCTCAAATTGGTCACAGATGTTCTTGTGACTTTTTGGTTTTGTGTTTTGATGATGTAAAACATTTTGAAATGCCTTGTTGCTTAAAACGTACTACTCAAACAGACCTGGTTAGTTGACCTCTGATAAGGGAAGTTTTATCTTAAGCTTCATTGGCAGTTTGAGAAATTAAACTTGTTTGGACTGCAGGTCGTTAGGTCTGCTCTGTTCTACATGTAGCACTGGTTCCTTTAATAAGGCTCAGTATGGCTCAGGAAATGGAGCAGAATGAAGAGCATGTCCTGCTCTCCCCCTGCAGCTGAAGCAGTCTCCAGGAAAGGACAATCCCATCTTCCTCCCATCTGACACAGAGTGGGACTGGCTGCTGGCAAAAACCTTTGTGAGAAATGCAGATTTTAACGTGCATGAACTTAGTTCCCACCTGCTGCGCACCCACCTGCTGCCTGAGGTGTTCGCAGTGGCTCTACTGCGCAACATACCCATGATGCATCCTCTCCACAAGGTACCTGAAGCTCACTGGTTGATCATCAGTTGGAATGCTTTCACTGAAACTCCATGATGTTGCTAATAGCTGATCTATTTCAGCTTCTCATGCCTCATGTTCGCTACACTATGATGATAAATGTCCTGGCGTCTGATCTCTGATGACGGTGTTTTCAAAAAGGTAAGGAATAAAACTACAGTCAGGAACTACATCCATACCCTCCTTACAGACTGTGTCTCCTCCCTGGTTCACATCGTCTGGCGGTGAAGGCATGTTCACCATTTTGCAAAGAGCGCTGACCTCTGTGACCTACAGATCCCTCTGTCTGCCAGACGACATCTCTGACCGTGGGCTGGAACTTCTGCCCAACTTCTACTACAGAGATGATGGTCTGGATCTGTGGAACATCATCTACAGGTTGGACAGACTAACAACCATAAAGCATAGGGGCCATGGGGTTTTTTTTTAAATCTTCAACAAACTAACTTTTACTAACTTTTTTTTCTCCCTGGAAAGGAGATGAATGAAGGTTAGCCAAACGTTCACCAGGTACCAGAGATAAAGATGTTGAGG
>NW_015114249.1:41135-43515 GCF_001443285.1 Poecilia latipinna | reverse complement strand
TTTTTTTCTCCCTGGAAAGGAGATGAATGAAGGTTAGCCAAACGTTCACCAGGTACCAGAGATAAAGATGTTGAGGTTATCTTTGGGAGTGGCAAGGATGGATAAAATCAGAAATTAATATATCAGAGGAACAGCTTATGTCAGATGTGTACGAGATAAAGTCAGAGAAACCACACTGAGATGGTTTGGACATGTACAGAGGAGAGACACTGAATACATCGGTAGAAGGATGCAGAGGGTAGACCTGTCAGGAAAAAGACCTAGAGGAAAACCAAAGAGATTTATGGATGGAGTGAAAGAGGACATGAAGGTAGTTGGTGTGAGAGAAGATCTGAAGATAGGGTTACCTGGAGATGGATGACTCTCTGTGGCGACCCCTAAAGGGAAAAAGCCAAAAGGAAAAGAAGAACAAACTAACTTTTACAGCGACAATTAAATTTATTGAGCAACATAAAAGAGAAATTTGCTTTGCTCCTTTCTTGCGTCTTGACAGAACTGACAGAAATCAAACTGTTTATGGATTTATATGAAGGGAGAAAATATATCTTATATATCAAAACATCTGTCATTCTCCCAGCTTTATTTAAGCTACATTTTTGTGACAAATTCCTGCTCATCCCAGCTTTGCTTCATCCTTCCCCACCTTTGCACGGCTTCCTCTATTTCTGTGCTACTTTTTGGAGCTTCTCTTTGCAGATCTACAAATTATGGATCAGGTCAACTGGTCTCTCAATGCAATTAATCAAACTTTCTCAAGTGAGCTGTCATGGGCACAGGACAGCTCACTTGTCCTGCAAGGACATAGCCCATGGAATGGATTCACCCTGAATTTATTTGGATTCACGATAACAGGATTTCTGCTGTTTGGAGTTGGCAGATACCTGGCATATCGACAAATTTGTGATGGACTTGGGCCAACTAGCAAACGCTCAGATTCATGCTGTGAGACCAAGGTGCTGATTGGGTGTGATCAGTTCCGGCTCAAGACGAGTTTAACGGGGGGGCATTGGCTTATTTTGGGGGTGGGAGGGCAAAATCAATCTACATAGCTGAACATAGACAACAACACCAGTAGCCTATAGGCTACTTGTCAACAAGTATGTTTACATCAAACAGCATTACTCAACTGTGTTGGTTATTTTTATGGGAAATCTGCAAAGTTCTTTGCGTTTTGCTGGTTTGCTGCCATGATTCTAACACACCTGCGTAGCTCTGCCAGGCAGCAGCAGCAGGTCTCCGTCGCTGCCACACAGGTGTAAACCCAGCGTCTTAGCGCTGATGTTGCGTTTAAAGGCGGCTCGGAAAATTTTTTTACGACATGTTAACTACAAATTAAACAATTTTAGCTGCTGAAAAAAGTGACAGAGGACACAGATATGGGAAATGTTGAAGCCCTTACTGTATCAAATTAATATAAGAATAACAGAAAGTTGGCCACTCTTAAGTAAAAACAACAAACAGCTCCCAGTCCAGGGGAGGCACGGCTGACTGTGTGGGCAGGCAATGCCCCCAATGCCCGGCCATGCCGCCAAACCTGTGATTCTTTCACAGACAAAATTTGGACTAGCAGGATGGAATCAATCTTGGAGAAGTTGCCAGATTGGCCCGGTGGGAACGGCCACACTAATTTGGATGAATGGAACTAACAGAGATGTACTGGTTGAGAATCTACCGGTACTGGTTGTTTTGCTTTAGACTTATTCCTATTCAACTTAGCAACCCAAAGCAGGAACATTTAGTTTTTACTTCACTCAACCCATAGCAGGAATTAGAACTAATTTATAATCCAGAGGAACTCGCCTTACTACCTTAGATCAACATTATCAGAACAAGAATCCGAAAAAAAAAAAACCCTATTAATTTATAAATTACAGACTACTTATTCTTAAACATGGGGGACTAATATGTAGTTTTTTACATTTTCTTCTTTTGCTCTTTCCTTTGGTTTGTTTTGTTTGTGTTTCCTTCTAATTCATGTAAAGCACTTTGAATCGCCTTATTGCTGAAAATGAAAAATAAAATTACCTTACCTCATCCCGCTTGGAAACAGTATGACTCGCTGCATAGCAATAGCTGCAGCAGTGTTGCTAGCAATTGCGGCTAATAGGGGAAGTTCAAACCAGTAATCAATGAAATTCTCCAACTGGTAAAATCTGACTCCTGGATTTTTGTTTTTATTTGGTGAAAAAGGAGGTTGTGTCTTCTTTAGAGGTTTTTGTGTCATTTTCTTCGGTGGTTCTTGGTGCATTGCCCCCATAAGCGAGGAGGGGAATAGGTTTTAAATAAGTTTTGATCGTTTGAGTTGGTGCAGTGTGATTGCTGAAAATGGAAGAAATATTGCAATTTTGGTCCCCAATCGAACCAAATCGGCCAGACTATC
>NW_015114249.1:35768-37546 GCF_001443285.1 Poecilia latipinna | reverse complement strand
CCCCAATCGAACCAAATCGGCCAGACTATCAGGTGTAAAAATACCCTAAATTACATGTGTCAAACTCAAGACCTGGTGGCCGAATATGGCCCGTCATAGCTTTTCATGTGGCCCTCTAGAGTCCAAATTACATCATTTTAACAAATATGCAAAATTTAAGAGATCATCACAGTTTTTCTGATTTTAGTGCAAATCCTTCTCTAAATTGATTGAATAAAAAGTTGCATTTAACCTCATAGATTAGCACAAATATTGTAAAAATTTCTTACAAATATTTTTAAATTAGTACCACAAAATTAGTGATTTTGTTTGGAAAAAAATCACAAAAATATTCACAAAATCCCGGATGTGCTGATCAGTGAGAGAATGTTCAAAATAACTAAATTTTAGTACAAACTTGTTGAATGTTGAAACAAACAGCTATCTATTAATATTTTAACCATGCAGGGGGCGTTCCCTCTGGAGGAAATCAACACATTCTGGCAGAACCGGCCTTTTAAGAACATTCAGATTTTTATGTGGCCCAAAATGAAACTGAGTTTGATACCCCTGCCCTAGATCAATTTCCCTTTGCTGTTTTGGTGAAATAAAATCAAACTGTAGAACTATCCCAGTCAGCATACCTAGATGGGCTCCATATGGGAAAAAAGAGGGCAGACAAAATGGGTCCCAAATGGGTTTGTCTGCAAAACATGCCCCATGTTTTGCCTACATGGGCCATGTTGGGCCTACATGATGTATTCAAATCTTACACTTTGTCAATTGACTGCAAACTGAATCCTGAATATTACTACAGCTTTGTGAAGGGAACCCTCCAGTACTACTACAACAAGGATGAGATGGTCCAGGAAGACGAGGCTGTACAGCAGTGGCTCTGTGAAATAAATTCAAAGGGGTTCCCTAATCAGAAAAACACAGGTGGGTCTATGTTTCCATTCAGGCTAGAAAAGGTCCAGTAAATACTGATCATTTCTTTCACTAATTTTCAGGTATTCCAGAAAGTTTCAAAACTGTAGACGAGCTGGTGAAGTTTGTCACCATGGTGATCTTCACCTGCTCAGCCCAGCATTCGGCTGTGAACAGCGGACAGGTGAGCTGCTCCAACTGCAGGGGGCGTTCCCTCTGGAGGAAATTCAGAAGGAGGAGACATTCAGATCTTTGGACACCAGTTGGTGGTCCAGTTGGGAGCTAAACAAGGTTCAGCGTGTGGAGCAAACAGACTTCTATCCTCCTGACTACCAGTAGTTCGTTTTTGTCCTCTGTACAGGACATTTCTAAACTTGAATATCTCCCACCCCCTGCATTCTACTGAATTAATTCCTTTTGATATCTGGAGAGGACATTTAGGGCTTTTCAATGATACCACATGTGAAGGGGTTAGGCTTTTGTACGTATCTTTTTCTAATTCATAAAAATGGCGTTCATCAGTAATAACACATTTTATGGGAAGAGACAAAGTAAGTGCATAAAACCTTTTACTACTTTACAAAGACTGTGGGATTTAAAAAAAAATGGTGATTGGACAATATTTTTTTCCCTGGTAGTCAGGAGGCTATAATGACAATTAAAATTGACTCCTTAGATCAGCAATAACTCCACTGTGTTGGATTAGGACAGCAGATATAAGCTCAGGCTAATGAAATTAGTGAGAGGTCAGGTTCACAATTTAGCTTGACTTTAATAGTGAACTGATGTTCCTCCATACAAATATCCCCATTCCAGTATGGGTGTATATATGAGTGTGTGTGTGTGTGTGTGTGTGTGTGTGTGTGTGTGTG
>NW_015114249.1:28861-30904 GCF_001443285.1 Poecilia latipinna | reverse complement strand
TCAGCATCCAGCGTTATTCATGTTTTTTTAGGACATATTCCGTGCAGTTTTCTAAAGAAATATTGAAATATTAAAAAGATAGATTAGCTATGGACAAAATATCCCGCGGGAGACCAAATTTGTAGTCAAACAGTAACGGTATCTGTAGTGACGCCATGGAAACTTGGTCTGGGATATGCAGTGTAACATCTGTTAGCATCTGTTAAACAGTGAAAGCTGCCATGCTGAGCTCCAGATCTTCTCCTCTAGCAGCTGATAACGCTGCCATTTTAGATCCACAAATCTGCTTGGCTGGAAACATTTCATCATCTCTGAATGATGCGTTGTAACATTACCGCTATTATTTCAATATTAATTTGATTTATAATCACATTTCAATATGACATAAAGAGCATTATAAATAAAATGTATTATTATTGTGGGCTAAGGTACAGATCTTTATTTCGTTGCTGCTAATGAAATTTCACAGATCTATACATAATTAAATAGGATAATTTTTTGCTGCTTACAGAAATACTTTTCTATTTGGAAAAATTGCGTTTTTGAACAAACTGAGTGATCTGATAACTGTGATCCTCTGATAATTCATCTAACATTTAACTGCAAACTACAGCTGACGTGTGTTTATTCAAACTAATCATCAAAGAAAAGTCAAGAGCAGGATCTGCAGAACATTTGGTTGATGTCTGTTGGGTTTGATTCCTGCAGTACGACTTTATTGGCTGGATGCCCAACACCCCGGTGTCCCTGGAGCGCCCACCGCCTTCCAGAAAGGGGGAAGCTACAGAGGAAACGCTGCTGCACACATTTCCTGCTATGGACACGACCGTGCAGGGCATGGCAACAGTTTGGCTGCTCAGCCAGCCGTCCACTGACGCGGCAAGTAGTGGCTCTGGTTCTGGTAACATGTCGCCAAACAGCGCCACCTCGTGGTTCTGGTCAGAAACATTGCAATACAGCTGCAGTGCCACCAGGTGGCAAAAATGCAGCAAATACTCAGGTTGACTGAAGCATTGTGTCATTTCTCATGTCTGAAGTGGAAACAAAAGTCCTTTATGGCTCTAATTTCCAGAATAATAATTCATAAAGTCCAATTCTGGGTAGAGCTTATCCTAACCATAAAAATAATGTATTTTATTTCCAGAGATCTAGTTTACATCTAATTACCACAGACAGAGTTTAGAGTCATTTCTAAACACATTAATTTTTTGACATCATAAACAGACATGTGCAAACAGAGCAGAAAATTATTATAATTTTGATGAGATGTGTTGTACCCTTGATGGACATTTATACAGCACCCTCTACAGGCAACTCTATTAACTAACAGATTTTTGACCTGTGTGTAAATAATGACTGAAAGCAGCCTGATCATTCCTCTGATGTCAACAGGAGTATCTTGGGAACTACCCAGAGCAGCGCTTCACTGAAGATGTTCCCCTCGAGAACATAAAGGTCTTCAAAGAGCAGCTTGAAAAGCTGAGTCTTAAAATCTGCCAGAGAAACGAAGGTCTTGATCTGCCTTACACGTACCTGGACCCGAAGAATGTGGAGAACAGCGTGAGCCTTTAGGCCGGATCCTCCATGGTTCCAGTTGAGTTCAACCTGAACAGAACCGCATGGCGAATGTCTGGGGGATTCTGGATTGGTGGAGGGAAAATACGACTATCTTAGAAACTTTAATGATTAAAACTGTTTCCATAGAAACCGGAATGACTAAAACTAATGTTTTCATATGAACTTTAATGATTAAAACTGTTTTCATATAAACTTTAATGATTAAAAACTGTTTTCATATAAACTTTAATGATTAAAGCTGTTTTCATGTAAACTTTAATGATTAAAACTAATGTTTTCATATGAACTTTAATGATTAAAACTGTTTTCATATACACTTTAATGATTAAAGCTGTTTTCATGTAAACTTTAATGATTAAAACTAATGTTTTCATATAGACTTTAATGATTAAAGCTGTTTTCATATACATTTTAATGATTAAAGCTGTTTTCATGTAAACTTTAATGATTAAAACTAATGTTTTC
>NW_015114249.1:22232-25406 GCF_001443285.1 Poecilia latipinna | reverse complement strand
TGATTAAAGCTGTTTTCATATAAACTTTAATGATTAAAGGTGTTTTCACAGAAACCTTAATGATTAAAACTAATGTTTTCATAGAAACTTGAGTGATTGTAATAAAATCTGTGTTTCTGAACCGCTGTCAGACAGAAAACAGGACCAGCAGGAATCTGGAGTTGGACCTTTGAAGCTGTTTGTGATTAAATAAAAGCAGGACATTTATTCAATATTTTTCTGTGATTTTAGAGCTGCAGAACTTTGTTTCAGATGTTTGGGATCGTTTCATTTATGAACTAAACCACAGCATGATTAATGATGAATAATCTTAGAGGTATTATTCAGATTTCTTGGGTGAACCCAATAAGTTCATGTTGATCAGAAAAAGCAATAAACACATCTTAAAATGGTCTCATCAGAATCAGTCTGGACCTGACTGGGTTTTATGTTTCAGGTTATAAAACTGCTGAGTTTTGCAGCACAAGACAAGAAACACATAAAATTTATATTTTCTCGATCTTGACGTAACCAACTGACCCTCAGCCTCAATCTAATGAGTACGGCTGACCCTTTCTCAGCGTGTCACTCCATGCATGACAAACGTCAGAACCTGATTTTCCTAGAGCACCGTTCCTGGCAGAATTTAAACTGGAATGCATTTTATTTAAACTGGTAAACAAGACAAGATTTACTGGGACAGCACAACATTAAGAGGCGAGGTTTGACTTTCCCCTGATCCATCCATCCATCCATCCATCCATCCATCCAATAAAAAAGTAAATCTCCTCCCTCGCCGTACGCCGTCATGCCTGACCGTGCCGTGCGCCGGCTGCTGGAAATTAAGCCGCCCAAAGTTCGCTGACGTAATTTCCGTTGCGCGAACCTGAAAATTTGGCGCCGCAGCGTTGAAATCAGACACAGGAGCGTCCAGCAGAGAGATAATTACAGAAATGTCTCTCAGTACTGATGTGTTGTGACGGATTGTAGCGGCTTATTTTAGTGTTTTTGTGGGCGGCATCTGCTGGAGATGCGGCCCGGGTTGTATTTGTGTGCTGGCGTCGTTAGCTGACTCCACCGGTACCGCTAACCCGACCAGGTTCTGAAAACAGGCAGCTTATTGAACCGCATACTAATCGATACAAGGCTAACATTTATCCTCAGTCACAATGAACAGGAACAAGATGAAGAAAACCAAGGTGAGTCACATTCCTAGTAGCTAAAAACTGAGCTGGATGTGGAGCTTATTATTGGTCTAAAACGTTCCCAGTGTTATCATTTCTGTGCCTTGACCATTTGAACAAGAAAACTTTTTACGGTTTGAGTTGATCATAAAGTTGTCATGCAGCGCTGTAACTACGCGACAACAAATTCCTGCCCGATTTCTCTGATTGGTTTCCTCTTTATTGATTGGTTGGTTTCCTTTTTAATGATTGATTGGTTGGTTTCCTCTTTATTGATTGGTTTCCTCTATATCATTCTGACTGGTTGGTTTTCTCAGGTGACTGCTGGGTTAGTAGGAGGGCAGCAGAACATATCTTCATTCTTTTGCTCCAAAAACCAAAAGGTAAGTCCTGGACACGTTTGTTTTTGAACTGTTATTTGATTAAAACCCAGTTTGCTTGTTTTTTATTTGGACAGTTGCTCCAGCTCTGTCAGGAGCTTGTCTTGATTACTGAAATTCAAGCCTCGCCTCTGCAGATCTGGACTTTGACTGGGCCGTTCTAACATAAACCACTCCATTGTAGATCTAACTTTATGGTTGTGATCGATGTCCTGCTGAAAGGTGAACCCTTGAGTTTGCTTTTCGCAGACTAACTTATCTTTTCTGAAGAAATGCTTATTGCTGACCGCATTTAATTTGTGCAATTATTTATAAGTAGAATAAAGTTGAATTCAACTATAATAAAGAATTCAACTTTATTATTGAATTCTTGTGACATATTGAACATGCAACAAGTACAAAGGAACAAAATGGAGTTTGCATCCATCCAGAAGTGCTAAGCAAGAGAAAGGAAAAAAAATATATATATTGTGTAACAAATGTTTTTTATAAACAGGAGTGGATTATCTGTACAGTAGACCTGAAAAAAGCTTTTCTTTTTTTGTTGCCCTCTGCTGCATGGCTTGTAGAAAATTTAAACATAATTTCTGATTTCTAAAAGCCAGATATATGGTCAGCAGGTTTTCCAACCTGAGTGTTGAATCTCTGCAGCTCCTCCAGAGTCACCATGGCCGTTGTGGTTGCATTTCTGATTAATGTTCTCACCTGGCCTGTCAGGTTAGGTGGATATTTGAAATGTTGCAGCAAATGAATGCTTGGTAAATGAAAACGAGCTTGATAATTTACAATTGGATGATTTTTAGTTTTTCTCTTTTCTGTCTTTCTGCCAAAAACTGGTCAACAAAAGGCTTCAGTCTCAGCTAGTTTATTTGTTTTTGTTCATTTATTTTTGGATATTTAAAATGTCTTTCAGTTCCAGATTTAAATGTTCATCAGAGCTTAAAGTTTATTCATCTTTGAAAATGTGTTCTTGTATTATTATAATACCATTATATTACTTGAAAATGGTGTTAAAACAACAATTTTATTCTTTTCTGCAATAACTTCAGGGACAGGTTAACATCTAGATAAATTTATCTAGTTGCCATTGTCTTCAGGATTTGGTTCGATCTTTAATTATAATCAATAAACATCTGAAACCTTGGATAAATATGTTTATTGTTTATCTAAAATTAGATTAAGTTACTTACAGGTTGACTTTTCAAGATGTTTATTGGAACTGGGTGTTTAGTGGAATTAGAGTAAAAGCAGCAGAAACAGATTAGATTTTTTTAAATAATTTTGTTTAATGTGAAGGAGTTTATGGTCTGAATACTTGTGGAAGGAAATGCATTGTTGCACAAATCAACTGTCGTTTCCTCTCCTCTGTTTGCATGAAACTGTAAAAATTTCTCCAATCTTATTGTCTGTTTTTTAGGTTTTGCCATCAAACAGCAAAGCTGAGCCTCAGATTAAAGAAATTAAATTCAGACTAAGCACTCCTCCTCTGAGGCGGAGAATCCTCGGTGACCTTGAAAACCTCGTTGACCATAAAAACCTCGGTGACCTTGAAAACCTCGGTGACCTTGAAAACCTCGGTGACCTTGAAAACCTCGGTGACCTTGAAAACCTCGGTGACCTTGAAAACCTCG
>NW_015114249.1:0-19011 GCF_001443285.1 Poecilia latipinna | reverse complement strand
AAAACCTCGGTGACCTTGAAAACCTCCTCGCTTCGTCTCCAGACGTCTTCCTCTCTGTCCCAGAGACGCCCAGCAGTCAGATCAGACCTTCCTGCTCTTCTCCCTCCAGACGGGCCAGTCAGCCGCGCTCCGACCCAAAACTGTGCCACCGGTCGCCCGTCTGTCGCAGCCCAAGCAGCAAAAGCATCAGAGTGGGGAGAATAATGACTGAGAAGGGAGAAGTAAATAAGAGTGCGAACAGATTGTCTGGCCCATTCAAGCGACTCTTCAGCCCCAGTCAAGAGTCCCACAACGCTAAGAAACCCAGAACTTCACCTCTGAAAGCTTTGATCGGCTCCACAGAGACGCCTCTTTTCACTGCCGACCCAACAGACCTCTCTCTGGGAGGAGACAGGAAACGCCAGCAGCAGCAACAAGAAAAGACAGTGTCATGTTTTACTGTGATAACAGAAGTGGAAGGTTCCCTGGAGAAGGACACCTGCACTCCTGCTGCTCCTTTACCTGAAGAAAGTGCTGAAGAGTTGGAGGTGGTCCCAAAAGAGAGGACGGCTACACGTGAAACACACGGAGACGGGAACAACAAGACGCTCTTGGATCAGCAGCAAGGCGGAGTTGGTAAGCAAATATCAACGTTTCCATGGCAAACAAGCAGGTCAGTAGATTTAAGGGCTATTTAAAGGGGAACTATTATACACAATTCACATTTTGTACATCCCAAACACTTAAAGAAGCTGGGTTTTTTGGTGTCTGAATAATGACCCAGTTAAAAAATCTCTCAGATATTAAGTCTGAATCAACTGGCACTGGGCCGTTGCCTAGCAACCCCAGTGAAGCCCAGCTGGTCAAATTTGGTCAGCTGGTTTCACTGCTGTACTGCTGTCAGCTGGTTTTGGCTGCTGGAAGAGACAGGTGTTTGTTGTTGATTTGCCATCCAGAAACCACTTGTTGTATTCCTGTTGGTTGTGCAGGAGGCTCCATTTCTGCTTTTCGAAGGTGTATGGTTGTGTAAATGCGCATCGGCTTGCAGCCATTTTAATGTGTGAGTGTAAGGGGCGTGGCCAACAGCTGTTTATTTGGATCTAAAGTGACAAAAGACCCTGAAACAACTCAATCTGAAAGGAGCAGGATAAAACCTCGTTGTCTAAGAATGATTTTGTGCAGAAAAATATAATTAACCTAAATAAGTATCCTAACTTGTTCAAGGAAACATATTAAGTCACCTTTAAAAGAACCAGAGGCTGAAAGGCGTTAAAGATGTAACTCTAAAATATTTCCTTAAAATTACAGCAGAGTAGACCTAAAGAAAATATTCTAATATATAAATGTTAAACATCATTTTCTTTAACTCTGTTTCAGGAATGTTTTCTAACGTTGCTGTTTCTCTAATCCCTATCAAGCAGCTGAATCTGGACCAGCTGGTCCCAGTGAGAACAGCTTTGAGGAGAGCTGGTTTACTGACCAAATGGATGATGAAGCCACAGAAGAAAAGTCCAAAAAGCATCTGTAAGAGTCATTTCTTTTGCTAAAAGTCATCTTAATAAAAACATGCATGCATTATTTCACTGTTTTTAACAGAAAGTAATGTTTTCCGGTTTTACAGTAAGGTACCGGACCACGTGATCCTGTCTGAGGGACCAAATAACCGGTATCTGGTTTTGGACGTTGAGGAGAAACCGGGACACAAATCACTGACCATCTCATGCTGCAGGTCTCTGCTTCCAACCGAGACCTGCCTGCTCAAAGACGGATGGTA
Source organism: Poecilia latipinna (assembly GCF_001443285.1). Taxonomy (NCBI): domain Eukaryota; kingdom Metazoa; phylum Chordata; class Actinopteri; order Cyprinodontiformes; family Poeciliidae; genus Poecilia; species Poecilia latipinna. The sequence goes on along the minus strand of NW_015114249.1, from coordinate 17,258 downwards.
AAACTCTCTTTTTGCTCATGTACACTGTAAATCCTGTTACTTTCCTTGTAGTTATATTACATTTTTAGTGCAACCAGTACTGTCTTTTTCATAAACGGCATGAATGATGCTCAAGCTGGATGCTTCATTTTTGGTTTTCTTGTTTGGATGGAACTGAAGTAGGGTTTGTCAATAAATCAATAACAACATGTATCAAAATAGACACATGATCAATAATAGAATATTCGCTGAACTCTGATCGAGAACCGCGCAGCATTCTGGGAGATGTAGGCAGAAGAAAGACCAGCTGTTCAACCTCTGACGACCAGCTAAGCTCGGTTGGTGGAATCAACTCACTCACTCTCTGGTTACCTAGCAACTCATTCATTCTCTGGTTACCTAGCAACTCATTCATTCTCTGGTTACCTAGCAACAACCTGCTGAGTAACTGCCGCAGCAGTTTAAAGTTTCACCAATGTGCCTCATAACTGCTTAAAATAAAAACTGTGAGGAGTGAAAACTGGATAAAAGAGGAAAGGTCACACCACCAGTTTGGTCGTATTTCAGATGTTCCATGCGAAAAACTGATCAATAATTATCAATACTGATTGAAATTAATGCGTTTTTCATCCATTTTGCCAAGCCCTGCTTGCAGATAAAAGCTACATTAGCTAAGCTAATTTTGTTAGTTCTGCAGTGTCACTGATATTTATCTTAGTATTGCTAAGAGTAATATTGAGTAATAGTTGTAAGGTAATTTTATTTTTATAGCTTATTTTCAGCAACAAGACGGTTCAAAGTGCTTCACATGAATTAGAAGGATATACACACAAAACAACGAAATCAGAAGAAAGACAAAAAGCATAAAACTAAATGTTGGTTCCAGTTGTTCTGGATTTGGACAACATCAAGCGAAATGTCGGCTCCATGTCTGACTCTTGTTCTGGGTTGTTGGTGCTTTCTAAGTTTGTTCTAGATTTGTAAGCTAACAGAAGTTTCTCCGATATCAAAAGTACAAAACTAAATGTTTGTCTAAAGTAACAAGTACTCCACAGTTTAGAAAAGTAGCTAAATGTGCTTATGTTGTTTATAAAGTAGGAATGAAGCGAGAGTTGGTTCTAAGCTTGTAGCTTGGTTGCTGTTGTCATAGCAACTGCCTACTAAGATGGCTGTCGGTTACAAACTTCCCAAAGTGTGACGTCACGAGAGCTACCTATATCATGATTAATTTGCTGATGCTCTTTTGCCTCTTGGTTCCTGTGTTTTCTCGTATTTTCATTCATTCATGTGCAGCAGCCTCAAAGTGTGGCGTCTTTTCGTCTCTCTGCAGGGAGCTGACCCCCGTCTACCGCGGCGATGTGGTTCATCTGGAGGGCCGCTCTGAAGGCGGGGCCTGGTTGGTCGACAGGGAGCGGGGTTTCCTGGTCCTCCAGCCCGACAGCCTCATCTCAGGGACCAGCATCTCCAACTCCATCCGCTGCATGAGGCGATCAGTGCTGGGAGAAATGTTCAAGGTGGAAGTTGTGCCCTCTAACGTTTAGGTCATACTTTTAGTCGGTGTTTGACGGAAACGTGATGCGTTTCTCTTGATTTTGATGCAGAGTTTTGATGGCGGCTCTAAGCAGATGCTTAATGGCACCATGGTGCATGAAGTCTTCCAGAGAGCAGCTTCAGCCAAAGATTTCTCTCTGCAGAAACTTTCCCAGCTGGCCGACGAAGCGCTGCGAAATCACCGTTACCTTGGAGACATGTAGGGTGTCTTATCACTTATCCTGCATTTAAAACTACAATCAGAATGAGTGAAGAACTCTCTCACATGTTTGAATATAACAAATTTTAATGGGAATAATATTGAACTCAACTTTAGTTTTTAAATTTCTGCTGCGGGTTTGATGCACAGGGTCACATTTTTAAATTGATTGGATTGATTTTTACTACATTTACATATAAACACACATTAGAACTTTATCTGTTATCAATGTTTAAGTAACTATTATTTAACTAGTTCATGTAAGAAAAAACAGTGGTTATGATAAATGACATCTATGGCTGAAGTGATTAATCACGACAAATCGATTAATCGTTAACTGAAACAGACACTTTTTTAAAAAATAAAGGTCATTTGAGAGCAACAATTAAGCCAAAACTGTACAAAACTTTTATGTTCAGATTTCAGATTGACTTTATTTTTGTAAGCTAACATTACAAAACAGAAAACAAAACAAGATTCTACTTTACAAACCAATAATTTGTCAAAAAAAGCTGAATATACATTTCGTATTTGTGAATATGTTCTAACCAAAACTCCTCCAGGGGCATAATTTTGGCTTCAGCTGGTTTAAATTACTGTAAAAACAAATATATTGGGAAACTTTTACTGTGCAGTTATTAGTCACTGCTGCTGCGCTGCATTGATGATTCAAGCAGAAAGGATTGAGCTTCTAATGTTGGGGATAATTTTTACCTGCAGATTCATCCTCTGCTACAAATGATCAAACGTTCACTCAGAGAACGCTGTTATTGGAGTCTAGGCAAAAAAAAAAAATTCTGATTTAAAAAGGGATGTAATTGTTTATTAGGATTTTTAACATATTTCTAATGTATAAAAATGGCTTAAATGAGATTAAAAAAAATCTGACAATTTTTAAAAATCTGATTAATGGCCAGAATAATCTATAGATTAAAAATAATTATTAGTTGCGGCCCTAATGATGCCACTCTTCTTCTTCGTGTGTTCACAGGTTTGCTTTAGGGGTAAGTCAGGAGGAGATGCAGCAGGAGCTGCATGAGTACCTCCCATCACTGGAGCATTGGGCAAATGAATACCTCTGTTCTCCTGCACCAAAACCCATCAGCTCTAAAATGTAAGAGCCTCAATAAAAACCCCTATTATCAGAATGTGCCAATAATTAACTGATTGCTTGATCGCAGCAGGTGCCAGGCCCCGCCTGCTGTTTTCACGCTGACGGAGCTGGCGGACATAGAGGAGAACGTCTGGTCCCCCAGATTCGGCCTCAAAGGGAAAATAGACGTGACGGCGAAGGTCCGGATCCAAAGGTCGCGAAACGGCAGCAGCAGAGTCTGCGAGGAAAAGACCGTCCCGCTGGAGCTGAAGACTGGCAGGGAGTCTAACTCCATCGAGCATCGCAGTCAGGTCGGAGCAGCTTCCCAGGCTTTTCCAGAAGAACAATCAGCCGTGTGAACGTGGTTCTGGTTGTGTGCAGGTGATCTTATATACGCTGATGAGCATGGAGAGATACAGCCCTGAAATCGGCCTGCTGCTCTACCTGAAGACCGGAAACATGCACCCAGTAGCAGCCGGCCACATGGACCACCGAGGTACAGCGAGCCCAACAGAACCTCAGCAGGTTTCAGATGTTTCCACACAGCAACTCTGGAGTTTATCTGGAAAAGCAGAACCGTAACGGATCGGGCTTTTTGTGACCAAACAAATCTGTGCCACAAGTCGCTCTTCTCTTTGTTCGTCTCTGGCTTTGGGAAGAGTTTGTTTCCTGACTGAGGCTGATTTTATTTCAAACTAACTTGCAGTCAAAACTGGTCAAAAAAAGTTTGTTTTGATCAATAAACCAAATATTTGGTCTTTGAAGATTCAGTTTTTAGAAAATCTGGATGTTTTCCCACCAATGCAGAGATGTCAGGTCGCCCATGGCGGCCATCTTGTTTGTAAATGTTTGAGATCTTATCATAATGAGATTTTATTTTTAAGGCTTATACCCTTGAACATTCTCACATTTTGTCCTGTTACAACCTCAAACTTTAAAGTATTTTTATTGAGATTTTAGATATAAACAAAGCAGTTTAGAGTTGTAAAATGTAAAACATGGTGGCGTCACAATCATGCTGTGGGGATGTTGTGAAGCTAAATATGGGGCCATGTTAGACCTGTTAAAACAGTGATGCATTGTGGGTTTTCTGCAGAGCTGCTGAAGCTGAGGAACTCCCTGGTTCATCACATTAACCACTCTGTAGAGAAAGGAGCCGATCGGAGTCGCCTGTCCAGACTTCCTGACATCCTGAGCAGCAGGCAGACCTGCCAGTACTGCCCTCAGAAACTAAACTGTGCTTTATACGAGCGGTAAGCCCCCTTTAAATCTCATGCAGACTTAAAAACCAACCACAGGAGGCGTCAATGCCTGTCTTCTGTCTCATCCTCTTCGGTCCAGGGTGGTGGACTCCACCTCTGCGGATGTGGGTGAAGACGAAGTACGAGCCTTTCTGCAGCAGGAGACGAGCCACCTGACCCGTCCACATCTGGTCTACTTCGCTCACTGGCTGCTGCTCTGCAGCCTGGAGGCGTCCACCATGGAGGCCAAGAGCGGCCGAAAGCGAGTCTGGCTGCAGTCGGTCCTGGAGAGGTAGCAGTCTGCGGCTTTCACCCGTCTTCTAAGTTGTCTTTTTTTTTTTATTAATTTAAAATTTAGCAAATCTTCTGACATTTGGATCTGTAGAGCTTCTAGAATCAGCCCAAACAACGTTGCAGTTCCCATCAATGTATCTTTCAAATCAGGAGGTTTTTGAAATGGCTCATTTTCCAGACACCAAAAAACATGAACATGAAGTTGATGCATTTTGGTGACTGGAAAATGAACCTTTTCAAAAACCTCTTCATTTGCAAGTCACATTCGATGGGAACTGCACCGTTACCTAGCAACCCCGGCTGAGCCTGGTCCTGTTACCTAGCAACCCAATCCAGCACATTTGGTCGGCTGGTTTTATCGCTGTCTTTGCTGTACAATGGCTGCTGGAAAAGACAAGACTTTTGTTGTTGACTTACCATCCAGAAACCACTTGCTGCTTTCTTATTGCTTGTGCAGGAGGCTCCACTTAACATTAACTATAAAGCAACACGTTAGATCAGAGCTGAGAGAAACTGATAATTGATCATTTTAACCTCATTTCTTGTAGGATTTCATCTGTTCTAATATTTTCACTTCAGATTTTTTTCTTAATCTCATCAGATCCTCTTATATGCTGAATTTTCAGCTCTTTAGTTTCGACTTTAATGCGTTTTCAGTGAGAAGGGCGGCAGCTGTGTGGGGAACCTGCAGCTCAGCGGCTCGGTGACTGCTCAGTCCGAAGGCGTCTTCGTCCACCGTTTCCTGCGCAGCGCGGCCGCCTCGCAGCAGGGCGCCAACCACTTCGGCCTGACCAGCGGAGATCGCATCGTTGTCAGCGACCAAGAGGGTCGTCTCATCGGCTTGGCAACAGGATACCTGAAAGGAGTCAACGCGACATCGGTCAGCTGCACTTTGGACAGGTGGGCTCTACGTTCACAAGTCGTCCTGTTGGACTCAGCAGAAGGTTTTCACCTGATGTCTTCTGTTTAACAGGGACCTGTCAAAGTTCAGCGGCGTTTCGTTTCGACTGGACAGCGATGAAGGAGTGGTGGGCCTCAGCACTCACCTCAGCAATCTGTCCAGGCTGATGGAAAGCTCTGGCGACAGGTGGGATCAGGGAAACATGAGCAGCATCAGATATCATCTTAAAGTTTGACTTAAGTCCGTCTCTGTGCAGTGAGCGCCTCAGGGAGCTGGTTGTTGACCTTCGACCTCCAGAGTTTATCACCAACCTCAGCTCTGTTCTACCCAGAGAGGCCAAGGACACAGTGGCCAACATCCTCAAAGGTGCTCAACATCTGAAATCAGCCTTAAGTTGTTCCTAATGTTCAGGTTGGCCTCATAGATCAGTGGTGTGTGAATAGAACAGAATGTACTTTATTGGTCCCCAAGGTGAAGATGTAGACCTCTTCTCCCTCTCATAACTCACCTCATCTGTTCTTGTTTTAAAATTTAAATTGGTATTAATTAGCAGGAAATAGAATTATGCACAAATAAATATAATACAAAATAATATTAACACTGCATTCAAAGCAAAGTGGTACCAAATTATCAACACAAGATATAAGTGTTTCATATGAGTCGATATTGATAATTATTGATTTGTTTTATTGTTTCAAATATCTGAAATGCTTCCAAACTGGCAGCATGACCATTCCTGTTTTATCCAGCTGTAGCTCCATGTCATTGTTTTTTACATCTAAGCAGTTATGAGGCACAGCAACCAAACCTTGAACTGCTGCTGTGGCAGTTACTCCACGTGTTGTTGCTAGGTAACCAGAGAGTGAGTGAGTTGCTAGGTAACCAGAGAGTTAGTGAGGCGATTCCACCAAACTCATTTTTAAACATGAGAGGTTGAGCAACTAAAGTCTTTCCTCTGCCTACATCCCCCAGAATGCTTTGCGGTTGTGGATCTGAGTTCAGTGAAATTATTAAATATTTTATCAGACATGTTATTTATCGAAACCATCGTTACTTATATTGTTATTGATTTGTTAACTGGTCTTATGAGATTCTTATTTCATGCAAAGGTGTTCGCTCTTGAACTGTTTCACATTTTGTCACATTACACTGACTACAGTATGTTTTGTTGGGATTTTATGTGATCAGCGAAGCATATTGATGTGAGGTGGAAGTAGTGTTCAAAAATCTCTGCAAATAAAAACCCAAACAACATGAGATGCTGTTGTATTGAACAGGATGCACTGGACTTTTAGACATTGCATACATCGCTGGTTAACATCAGTTTTCACTTGTTTTGATCTGCTAATGCAGTCTTTCTCGAACTGTGCGGCGTCTTTCAGTGCGTAGATCCTACGCACTGAAAGAAAATGTTTCTTTTTGCCAATGCAACTCAAGTCTATTTTTCTTTTATTATGCTTCTAAATTACAAATAGCCCTGAAATGTTATTAATGCACACATCTGTGAATAACTCAAAACGCCCCGAGTTGACGTGTTCATGGTTTTATTTTGGCCAATCACATTTACAAAACAGCGCTACCTACACATTACACAAAGACAATGAGCTAAGAGATTACTACTTTAATTTCAGGTTGTACAAGATGTTACTGCGAGGGCAATGTAAATTAGTCTGTCTGTGAGAGAAACAATGCTTTAATGTTTATCTGTCTGCAGGTCTAAACAAACCCCAGAAACAGGCCATGAAGAAGGTTTTGCTGTCCAAAGACTTCACCCTCATAGTTGGGATGCCTGGAACCGGCAAGACGACAACCATCTGCACACTGGTAGACCTCAAACAAATCCAAACTCTGTTTCCCTTTTCCTTCCCCTCTGACTCCCTCTGTCATCATCACTTCTCCGCCATCAGGTGCGCATCCTGCACGCCTGTGGGTTCAGTGTGTTGCTGACCAGCTACACCCACTCTGCTGTGGACAACATCCTGCTGAAGCTGAAGCGCTTCCGGGTCGGCTTTCTGCGTCTGGGTCAGGGGCAGAAGGTCCATCCGGAGATCCTGCCGTACACAGAGGAGAGCATGAGGAGGAAGGACGTTCACACGCTCACCGAGCTGCAGCAGCTTTACAGCAAAGAAGTGAGTGTTTTTTTTTTTCTTTTGTATTTGTTGCTAGGAATAAATTAATCGCATGAGAAATTAAAATGAACTCAGTAATTTCCATTTGCATGATTTATCGTTCTTCTTTCTACCAAAAACTGGATGACAAAAGTCTTCAGTCTGGTGATTTAGACCTTTTTTGAAAGACAATTTTGTTTACAAAAACCTCAAGATTAATTTTATTAGTTGTTTTTGTTTATTTATTTTGGATATTTAAAATGTCTTGCAGTTCCAGTGAGAATTAAAGTTTATTCATCCTTGAGAATGTGATATTATGCCATTATATTACCAGAAAACGATCTCAAAATAACATTCTTATTCTTTATTGCAATAATTTTTGTGACAATTTATTATTCAGCAAAATTTGTTATGATTTGTTTTTATTTTTTCTGAGTTAATAATCTTGTCTCGTTTCGTTCCAGCTGGTTGTGGCAACCACATGCATGGGCATCAAGCATCCGATCTTCACACGCCGGCGGTTTGACTTCTGCATCGTAGACGAGGCGTCGCAGATCAGCCAGCCGATCTGTCTGGGTCCGCTTTTCTACGCCAAGCGGTTCGTCCTGGTTGGAGATCATCAGCAGCTGCCGCCGATTGTTCAGAACCAGGAAGCAAGGTGGAGAATATTTCATTACTAATGCGGCGCACCATGACAGCAGGGAAAAAGACTTACAAACTCTGACGGGTCTTACAAAATGTGATGCTGTCAAATGTGTTATTATTATTATTGTTATTGTTATTTTCCTTTTAAGGTCTCTTGGGATGGATGAAAGTCTGTTTAAGCGACTTGAGCTCCATAGCGAGGCGGTGGTGCAGCTGAACGTACAGTACCGGATGAACAGGTAAACACTGCTGGGAGAAAACTGGATGCTTCTGCAGTAAAGATTATGTGGGTTGTTGTAAAATCAAAGGAAATAAATACACGGATTTTAATGTTTCTTTACAAAGAAAAACTGGGAAAAAAATTGCACCGGTTTGTTTCTGTACACTGAAAATATTTAGGTCAAAATTCATGTTCAAAAATTATTTGTTGATCCCAAAGAGAAATTAATGTTGCTGTAGATGGTGATCGCTGTTTGCGGGACATATCTCCTGTAGCAGTCTGTGATACAGCGGGTTTAAGAAGCCTCTGATTGAAGACACTTGGTCTGTTATAAGCTAAATTTAAAGAGACTGGTAATGTTTCTGAAAATGAATCGGACCATTTTCAAACATTTAATCTGATCTTTTCAAAACTCAAAAAGCTTTCTCGCTTTGTCGCCTCTGGGGAAAAAATGTCAACTTTACTATGAATGTAGAAATAATTTTCCCAGACTAAGTTTTTACATGGCCAGCTAGACTTTAGGATACAAAAAGAGCTGTCGAGATGACATTTATGTGCTTAAATATTTATCAATGAAATCAAAGCAGTTTTTTCTGTATACTGCCAAATTACATCAGTGTGATTGCAGAGACGGCTACTTATTAATATTTTAACAGTTTAACGGGTAGTTTTAACAACACATTCTTCCACAACCGGCCCTTTAAAAACATGTGATCTTCAAAATGCAATTGAGGTTAGATGCATAGTGTCCTTAAATTCAAAAATTATTAGACTTAATAAATATGAAGTGATTTTAGATTTAAATGTCCAGCAATCTTCTCTAACTTGCTTTAAGATTTTTTTTTAACAAGTTTTTATTTGCAGCATCTATAAAACAGTGTTTCACCTTCTGTTTGTAAATCTAGTCAGATCATGTCTCTGAGTAACTCTCTGATGTACGACGGCCGGCTGGAGTGCGGGTCTGAGCGGACGGCCTCGGCTCTGCTCACCCTGCCCTCGCTGCCGTCCGTCCAATCAGAGCTCACTTCCTGCTCTGAGACTCGTCCCCAGCTGGACCTGTCCTGGCTGCAGGCCGCGCTGCTGCCCTCCAACCCCGTCTGCTTCCTCGACTGCTCAAAGGTTTGTAAAATGCTGCAGCTGTTTCTATATGTCCGAGCATAAAGCCACTGAGGCTGTTGGTGTTTTTTAAAATATGTTTATGATTCATTTGACTTGCAGGACATGTTTACGGTGGATTGTGTGTAAAAGTTTCGGTTCCTGCAGGTTCCTGCTTTGGAGTCGGTGGAGCAGGGAGGAGTGAGCAATCGCACCGAAGCTGCTCTCATACACATGATGCTTTCTCTCCTCATAAAGGTTTGTTTGCTTCTAAATTAATAATTTATAAGGGCAAAGATAAGTTTCATGCACTCTTAATGCAATAAGCAACGATAAATTAATATGAGCTTGATGAGGGTTAAATTCTGATTATTTTTGAAGGTCAATTTTGTTTACAGTCCTCATAATACATTTTAGTTATGACTTTAGTTGTGTGTGGATTATTTTATTTCTGTTTTATTTTTATTTTGAATATTTAAATATTTTCCAGTATTCTTTAAAAAATGTTATGTTATTGGTCTTTTAGAGAGAATTTAGATTATTATGCCATTATAAAAACAACAATGCTATCGTTTATCGCAGTAATTATTGGGACTATTTATCATTCAGGAACATTTATCATCATAACGGGCTTAATAAATAATATACCAATGTTTGCATTTCTGCTCTAAAACCTCTGTTTTCTCTGCACACCAGGCCGGGTGTAAACCCGGTGATATTGGAGTTATCGCCCCCTACAGGCAGCAGCTGAAGTGCATCTCTGCTCTGCTGCAGTCCTCTGCTTTCTCCGGGGTGGAGGTCAACACGGTGGACCGGTACCAGGGACGGGACAAGAGTCTGATTGTTCTGTCGTTTGTCAGAAGCACCGCAGAGGAAGGAAACGTAGGCATCTTCTCCTCCCAGCTTTCTCTCTTTATAGCGATCCTGTCCTCACTTTGTCCCGTTTATTTGCTCAGTTAGGGGAGCTGCTGAAGGACTGGAGGCGTCTGAATGTGGCTGTAACCAGAGCAAAACACAAGCTGCTGATGGTGGGCTCTGCTGCAACGCTGCGGCGATACCCACCAGTGGAGAAGCTGCTGCAGCATCTACTGCAGCAGAACATGATATCTTTTCATAATCATTTAATAATTATGGATACTGCATAAATATGTTGTTTTAACTTAGATTTTATATTTTTTAAATGATTGAATAACAGAAAACTAAAATGAATGAAAATTGTCTCTTAACCCATTTCACCCCACCGGTCACAAATTGAGATTCAGTTTTTATTGTTTCCTCATCTTCCTGCTGGCGGCCCCCACTTTTAAAAACACTTGCAATGCAACAGCTGTTGGTGAATATTGCAAATTTCATGAATACAGACTTTGTGTTACAGAAAGATTCAGCCTGTTGTTGGAGTCGCACTTCAGTTGATCTCCTCATTTGATGGATTAGTGATGGTTTCTAAAAGTCAAACAGAAGAAAAACAGGAGTGAGAAAAAGGTGGATTTATCATAGAAACTGCTTTCTCTTTGCAAGTATGTGTTCTCCAGTGTGAACGGCAAACGACCTGAAAGTGTCCCGCATGCGCAGTAGAGGGCGCAACAACGTCGCACACAGAGGGCGTGTCTATGGTTCTCAGTGTTTTGCCAACCGCCATAAAAAGTTGAAGAAGAAGCGCTCAGTGTTTGCGGAGGTAAACGTGGATGCTAACGGTGTAGCATAGCTTACAATTTTGAAGTTGTTCGACCGGAGGAGACATATTATAACAACTTAATCCTCATTAAAGTCCGCCATAATTGTTTTACTTCCCGCTTGTGAGTATTAGGACGCAGAATAGTGACGTTTGTCGAGTATCAGTGACGTTCAGGTCGAATGAATATCGACCTAGCCGTTAGAGTCGGGTCACAAATACTGTATATAATATAATACGATCTATGTTCAGACTGTCGTGAATTCATATCGCATTAAGGGTCGCTTCAGGCTGCAGGGTAAACGTAGCTTATGAAGTTACGCCTGGTTAGTGTGCATGTTTCACATTCTCATGGCAGATTGTTCTTTTTAATCCACGTCTTCAGGTTTTCTCTTTAACCCTTCCTTCACATTATCCAGCTCCCTCCAGCTGCTCACAAGGCATTACCCAGCATGCACCTCTGAAGCAACGCGCTGTCAGGGAGATGGCTTAAGACTGCAGAAAACAGAGACTTACCTGGATGTTCGTCAGGAGACATGGAAACGCTTTATCACACAGAAAATGGGAACCAAGCTGACTTTCTTTTTACCTCAAGCTAAAATATATCATAAAACCTCAGTTGTGTTCCATAAAAACAGTCGTACAGTAATCTTTTTTTAAAATATAAAACTTTCAATTTAGTTCATTTTGTTAACTTGAATCCATTTAAGATCCAATTGAAGCATTTTGCTTTTAATGTGGAACATATACTAGAAGAACTGACAGTTTTACTGCTTCTTCTGGAGATAAATGTGAATAATTACACTTGATTTTTAAACCATTTGTTTTATTAAATACCTCTTACTGATGCACTAATGATCCTCTTGGTGTGACTATTGGTACTGCTTATCCATTTCATTCATAAGCTTGTTATTTAAAGACTTTACTTTTCCAAGTTCTGGTGAATAATTTCTAGTTTCTGACAAAACATTGTGCAGCTCGGAACTGTGTTGGTAAAATATGCTTTCATTTGTTGTAACAGAATACCTGAAGGCTTTTCCATCAATGTGGCTTCATACAGTTAAACCAAACTGGTCTACTTTAACGAATGTTGATGTCAACGGAGTTACTAATTTTTATTTTAGAGTAGCAGCAGCTGAATTTTGCAGTGGTATACTTTATCTGCCGATCAGTCCTCCAGAGTCACCAATATTGTATTTTTAATGTTAAATTGAAGCAGTGATGTTTTGTATAATTTAACTCTTGATTCTGTTAATCAGATTCATGAATCTGGATCAATGAGACCAAACTGACCTCAGATCTTCTTGGTTTTTGTGTGTCTTACTTTTTTTTTTTTTTAAGTTTTGTCTTGCAGCTTTTTGCCTTTTTGTGGAATGTGAATAAATAATGCTTTTTTTTTTTAAATATGCTGTTTTGTTCCTTCTGTATGTTAAATATTCCTCAACATGTCACACGTCAAAATGCTCTCACTGGATTTTCATGGTTTCCTCATGATGTGTTTAGGCTTGTAAATCCTCCACAAGAAGTGAAAAATTAAGTTTATTTACTCAGTTCAAGTTTTTTCTGGCCAAGTCATTTTATATTTAATAGGAAACTCCAGTTCTTCAGTCCTGCAAAGTCCTATTAAAGTTTAAAAGCAGGAAGAATATGTATTTTCCACAATCTCTTGAATGTTTTTGGCCAGTCAGTTTACTGAACAAGAACAAACTTTTTTTCCCCACATGATCCATAAAACATTTCTCAGTTCTTGTGGAATAATTTATGTTCAATCTCTTTTAAACTGGAGCCTATTTTGTAGATTTCTCAGCTGCTGCAAAGTTGATTCTGTAATCAATTGTTTAGTTTCTAAATACTTAAGAGGAGAGATTTTAGTAAATTTGACAACCTGATGCAGCTGAGCTCACTTTGAAACAAGGAATGTATATATTGATCAATATTTCTGATTGGTCTGATCCAATTCCATATTTCCTCTATGTAAATTAAATCAGTTGGTTTTGTGAATTAGAATCAGCTTTAATTATTAATCCAGAATTATAGATTTGAAACTCCTGAGATTGAAAGCCTTGAATAAAAGGAAAAACTCACCAAGATTTTGAACATCATTTATGCAAATGGGTTTTATCTTCCTTTTTACTTTATAAAAACACAAGGAAAAAGACGACTGTTCTTTCAATGTTTAATGAAAGTGTCAAATAGGAAGGAAAACAATTCATCCTCTAGACTGATTTACTTGCGTTAACACAGATTAACAAAGCATGTTGACATCTACATTAAAATAAGGTGAAATGAGAACCGACCAGTCTGCATTAATTCATCTGTTTCTGTTTAACGTGTCATTCACAGGTTGTCATTCACAATGTCAGGGTGTCAAACTCCAGTCCTCAAGGGCCGCTGTCCTGCAGAGTTCAGATGTGCCACAGGTAAAAAACAGTGGAATGAAATGGCTTAATGACCTCCTCCCTGTGTAGATCGGTTCTCCTGAGCCTTGCTAATGACCTAATTATTCTTTTCAGGTGTGGTGCAGCAGAGGCGCATCTAAAAGTTGCAGGACAGAGGCCCTTGAGGACTGGAGTTTGACACCCCTGTCAATGACGGGTTAAAGTCAACTCATTTCACTTCCTGCTCATTGTCGCTACAGCCTGATGAATCCCTGCAGCACAGTGGTGACGTCTCCAGCTATGTTGATCCTCCCATTGTCTCTCACCTCCAGGTCCAGCTCCCCTCCACGACTCGAGCACTGGTACGCTGCAAAAACACAAAATCAGGACGGCTACTGACCGCAAGATCAGATCTGACGGGAAATGAAATAAAAAGCAGGTTAATTACAGAATTAGTGTAGGAAGTTCAGCCTGTGTGGATTCTACTCAGGGTTTTATTGGATTGTCAAGTCTTTAAAAGGACAACCAGAGATTATTGACATAATATTTAACAAAAGTCCTCAACTATGTGGAAACATTAAGAGTCTATGGCACTCAGTAAACAGTACTGTAGCAAGAGTAGCACTACTTCAACATAGGACTTTGACACCTGTGAAGTAATTGATTTGAAGTATTTAATATTTAAAAAATTACATCATCAGATGAACCAAAATATAAAGTTAGGTGGAAATTTCTGTATTTTCGGGACATAAATGACAATAATTCATATAACTAACAAAAAATAACTAAATCGGGTAGAAGAAATTTTTCTAAATCAGTTTTTTTTTTAATAAAAAACTTTAACAAAAGCTGCAGGTGTGTGTGTGTGTGTGTGTGTCTGGTGAATTTTTGGTTAAAACAAGTTTGTTCTTCATTCAGTGGGTAGAAAATCCAGAGATTTTTCTCGAGTAAAAATATTTAGTAATAAAATTACTCAAAAGTAAAAAGTGCAACATTGTGAAAATACTTCTAAAGTACATTTTTTCAAAATAAAAGTTACTGAAGTGAATGTAATTGAGTAAATGTAACTAGTTACATTTGTCCCTGTTTATCTCCACTGCTAAAACCTGGAAGCTGCTCCGACTCTTTATTTTGACTCACCAAGCATTTTCTTTTTCCCAAGTACGTCTGACCAGTAGCTTCCCAGAACGGTGTGAGCAGAGCCTGGAAGAGCAGACGATTCAAACGCATCTCATAAGAAACATGAAATATTTTTCACATTTATTGCAGTAGTGTAAAATATGCAACCACCTTTATTTATTTTTAGCCTGTTTGCCTTTGCAGCAACAGTATAAAGGCCAGAATTACGTTTATTTGTGAGAGCGCTCATCTTACCGGTGACGGGATCTTCTGGGATGCCGGCCCACGGAGCGAAGTACCGGGAGTAGAAGTCGAATCCGGGCTGACAGTCTGGAGACCCTGATCACAGGAACATATACAAAAATTACAGCGCATTTAATAAAACTATGACAGAAAAATAAAAGGAAGAGTAAACTCAGACATTTTCTAGAAAAATCAGGGAAAGTTCAGATCTCCCAAAACCAAAACATTCCCAGAAAAAACTCAGATATTTTGAGATTAATCTCAGAAATTTTTTAGAAAATTTGAAAAGTATAAAATTTGCTAGAAAAACATCTGAAATTAATATACGAAAAATGTAAACACTTTCTAAATTTCCAAAAGTGAATCTTTTTTTACCTTTGACACTCAGAGATTTACGTTTCTTCTAGAAAATGTCTATTAATTTCAGAATTTCATTTTTTTCTAGTAATTGTTTTTATTTTTCAAACTAAGAATTTTTCATTTTTGTTTCCAAGAAAATTTCTGAGATTAATCTCACAATTTCTGATTTTTTTTCTAGCTAATTTTCTACTTTTGAAACTCAGAAATCTCCAGGCTTTTCCTACAAAAGTTCCGAGATTGATCTCACAATTTCTTATTTTTTGTCTAGCATTTTTTTTATTTTTCAAACTCAGAAATGTTCAAGCTTGTCTGAGATAAATGTGAAAATTAGATTGTGTTGTGTGTATGTAATCTACACGAAGCTCCAGGTTTGACCTCGTTGTGTTGCTCTGCTCACCTTTCGTTGTAACGATGACGCCTCTCACTCTGCCGCTGGAGTCGCTGTTCAGAAGAGCAACAGGGTCAACTTTCAGACTGGTTAGCGCTGACCTGGAGACAAAACACACACACACGCAGCAAACACTCGGCTCAGTGGTTTCTGAAAGAAGGTCAGAGATGTGAGCATTTTGAAAACCCGGTTGGCTTCTGGGTGTTTGTGGTCAAAATGACCTTTCACAGCTGTCCGACAATCGGATCATCAGCTTCTTTGTGTCGCAGCTCAAAAGAACCTCCTGAACCGGGTGGTTTCCTACTGCCGCCTGTAATAGAAATATAAATACAGTTCAACACACATGATCTGGCTGAGAAGTGTTCAGAGACGACTGGTGTGGATGTTTATTACTGACCTTTATAACATCTTTAAAGTCATTGTGATCCTAAAAAATAAAAAATATGTTTTTATATCTTTTATTTGTCCTTTCAGATGCCTTTACAGTTAAACTTCATTATACATGTTAAAGAATATGTCAACATGTCAGCTAAAGCTTTAAGTTAAAGCATTTGAAAAAACAAAACTCTTAAAAGTGTAACCACAGAAATGTAACTTTATTAAAATTTCTCTCTGACCTCCAGATTTCTACAAATCAGTTGTTCCCCCATCTCTTCTGTCTCAGCGTCTCTGATTAAAAACTATTGGCTTTTCATAACAAGGTATAATTTTTTTACAGTCCAGATACAAGATAAAATTATTTCCTGATGAGCAAAATGTTTTCATGTATAAGGTATGACTTTCCTCTTTATATCTCAGTTAAACGTGGAAAACTCACTGAGTGCAAACACGCCAGTTGCTAGGCAACGTAGTAATATATATAAATCTCTTTTTGTGGGGATTTTGTGAATTAAATGTGCAAACTACATTTTATGAATCAAACCTTGTTTAACAGCTTATTTAGTTATATTTATAAGATAATATGTTTTCTATTTGTGAAGCACTTTTGTTTTATTTCAGTGAAAGGCGCATTATAAAAACAAATACCTAATTAATTAGTTTATTTTCCAGAGAGAACATATTTTAGATTGCTGATTTTCTGCAGGTTTGTTCATGAATGTGTAATTCACCTTCTTTGTCGGTGGATTTAGAGGAAAGTCCATGATGTATCCTTCTTTTCTCTTGCTCACGCCCAAATCTCCACTCCTCGTCTCAAACACCACCGTTGGATTAACATTATCTGAGGAGGCGAACATGACGCAACATTTTACAGTTTGTAAGCTGACAAATTCTTGAATGGCCGTCTGCGTCCTCATGAGGTGTTTATGTGTGTATTGGTCTTACTTTTATACTGGAACAGCACCGCTGCAGAGGCCAGCGTGGCGTGACCGCACAGATTTACTTCCATGGTTGGTGTGAACCATCTGAGGCGAAATCTTGTTCCTGTTTAATTACATCACCAGTTGTTGTTTTTAATATGTCTTTACTGCCCACAGATTACTTAGATTTTCAATCTTTGTCTACAAGAAGGAGCTGACACTGGTTATAAATTCATAATAGTGATGTAATAGCTACCGGAAGTGAAGGTATCAGTGGGGTTGATCAAGGTGATGAAAGCTGTTTCTGACAGGTTCATTTCTGCTGCTATCTTCTGATACAAATCATCACTCAGCTCCTGGTAATAAGAAGGACAATATGATGCACACTAGAGATGTGCGGATCAGGTTTTTTCCTGCCGATACCGATCACCCATGATGGCCGATACACCGATACCGATCACCGATACCGATCAC
>NW_015114248.1:134939-150336 GCF_001443285.1 Poecilia latipinna | reverse complement strand
AGAAATAACAACAAAAAAAAAGAAAAAAAAAGGGAAAATTAAAACCCATTTTGTCCCTATTCTCAAGAATCACTGATTTGCATCTTAGAGAACCGGCATTTAAAGACAATATTAAACAAAAAGAAAGAAATACTTTCCATAATAAATCTTTTTGGGAATGAATCGAAATCTACAGAGCATAATTAAAAATGTTAGAATACCAGTGCTGGTGTTGTATGTTAAAAATACAATGTTAATTAAATACTTGCTTAGGCAAATTCAAAGATGGGTTTGTCAGTTTCCCTTAAGAGATGGTGTTTGATAAAGCGTTGCTCCCACAATCGCAACGTATCTGTGATGTCACACGGTTGCCCGGGAGACAGCAATATGGCGTCTTGCCTGGATCTTATCATAACAAGGTAAGTTCACCCAAAGCTATTAAAACATGCTCTTTTTGTTCTTTCTTTAATCTTTATGCTAATTAAATGACTTCTGAAGACAAATGGTGACACTGAACTTTATTAAGTGGCATCATAAAAAAAAGAAAAAAGCTCCAGATTATTCTGCTTAGCAACCCAAACAGGAACATTTAGTTTATATACTTCACTCAACACAGAGCAGAATAAGAACAAACTTAGAATCCAGAGAGACTCCTATTAGTTAATCTAGAGAAACTACTCATTACTTTCAATCGATCAACATTTAGGATCATCTACTTTCTAGAATCAAAGACGGAGAACCAAGATGTAGTTTTAGTTTCATCAGATCAAGAATCCAGAGAAACTCCCACTAGTTTCTTATTCTTATCAAACACGGGGAACCAATACGTAATTCTATACTTTTACCTTTTTGTAAACTTTTCATTTTTCTCTTGTTTTGTCTGCATGTCCTCTAACTCATTGTGAAGCACTTTGAACTTGTTTCTGAAAATGTTCTCCATAAATAAAATGATTTTCCTTTAAATGTAATCTGAAAACAAGGGCACACTTAAACTTAAACGGAATTTACAAGCACTTGAAGATCATGTAATTTTACTTCTCCTTAACGATAACTCACTAAAATAAATTTGTTGTACCACAAAAACCTAAAACGTACACTGACGTTTGCAGCCAAATGTGTAACAGGTGAATCTATGGGGTATAATTACTATATGTAGTTTTTGAAAATTTGAATATTTTAGCATCTATGTCAAGAATCCACACAAATATATCCGAGGCCGCTCGGTTCTGGTCACTTGTTAACAACAGACTTATTGATTCCTGTTTATTTTGATTTCATTTAATCAGTGAAACCATTTTAAAGCAAGCACTGTGTTGCATCGTCGGGCAACACGATTTTCCAAAACAGAAACATGTCCACATAAAGTGTCCCCCCATTGTGCGTTTTCTTTATGCTTTTGTTTTGACACCAACAGAAGGAGCAGACTGAGGAATAATGACAGCGCAGCATATTTTATTTGATTTATATTTTTCCCCTCCCTGCACGCTCCAGATCATTATCACTTCCTATTTCAGCTCTACATCGAACGCAAACAGCTGCGCTGCAGAAGCCTGCATGCATGCAGATCCACGACTGACGCAGAGAAAAACGGGTTTTCAAAGAGACGCCCGAGTTCAGGCAGACGTGACTTTGGGAAAAAAAAAAAAAAAAAAAAACGTCCCCAGCAACGTTATAAGACAATTTGATGAGTTGACATTTTGCCTCAAAACAAGTATGGATGGGACGAAAAATAAAAAGGTGAAGTGACTGAAACCAAACAAAGTTTTCTCCTGTGGTGACTGACACACAGTAACATGTTCTTATTGCATTTAGAGGTTGGACTCTGGTTGTGTGTACTTATTTTGGGAAAACTGCGGATTTCAACTGGAGTAAAACATTATCCGACACAATCTAGTGTAAATAATAACAGGAGTTGCCAGTTGATGGATGACATGAGGCATTAATGAGGTTTAATGCATTTCCACGACAATAACAACAATCTAAATCGCCAGCAGGTCTACACCCGAAGTTATATTTGAGTTTTACCAAAACGTTTCTTCTCAATGGAAGTAACATGAACACTTTGGAGAAGTTTAGACTTGAGTCTGAAATGCAGATCATGCATGATTTTCAGTTAAATACAATAAAAAAGACAAGAGAGGATCAGGCAAAAGCAAACATTTAAAGTAAAAAAAAAAAAAAAAAAGTTTTTAAATGTCTTCCCATTGTATTGGGGAACAGTATAGTTCAGCATATTTAAAAGTTTTTAAAACAACTACATTTTTTAATTAAGGGGCCAAAAGAGAAACACACACAAACCTCTCTGCATGTCACTTTGCTGTTACTAATAATAACAATTTACATATTTTAGAAGAAAACTGGCAAGTTGAAAATATTGCATACAATTTTTTTCCTTTACTGGCACTTCAGCAATGAAATGCTCATAGTTGCTGAAAAGCTTTTTCGAACATTTTCACTGGCATTTTTAAAAAGTGTCACACTAAATCAGACATTTTGTCGTAAGCTCAAACGTTTTGTTTATGTTGGAAGGTCACCTAGACGTCACCGTAATCTTTAGCTTCCCTCCAGAAGTACTGGATCAGGTTCGGATCAGAACTCAGGCTGGGTTTCTCCAGACCACACTTGTCAAACTCAAGGCCCGGGGGCCAAATGTGGCCCCCTAGACTCCGAATTACAACAATAAGTCCTTTCAGTTTTTTACAAATCTGCAAAATTCACACAAAATCAAACCAACAAATCTCCACACTATTTTCCAATTTTACTGCAAATTTTCTCAATACTGGTCAAAAACATTGAGTTTAAGTGACTTAAACTTAAGTGACGTCGAGCTGCAGTCCATAAATGATACGGCGAGTAATAAAAAGTCATATTTAACATCATACATTAGCACAAACATTGTAAAAATTCCTGAAACATTTCTAAATTGGCACCACAAAATGTGCAAGTCTGATTGCAAAAAAAACACTAAAGCAATCACAAAATCCTGAAGGAACAGCTATTTATTTATATTTTAACAATTTAATTGGTTTTATTCATGTTTTGTGGCACAACCGGCCCTTTAAGAACATTCAGATTTTTGATGAGACCACAAATGAAAATGAGTTTGACATCCCTGATCTAGACTGCTAATATTACCCAGCTAGATTAAAACATCTAAATCTACCAGGACTATGAATAATTTGAATTTCAGTGACTTATTTCCTCAAGCTCTCAAGCTCACAGATGAATTTGATCATAACCAAGATGACGCTAAAGGTACGGTAGCTCAAAAAGTATCTCCTCCTAAGACAGAGTGTTTCTGAGCTGTTTCCTCCCTTTTCAGAGTTCAGTACCTCAGATTTGATCTTGTTGTCCCCAAAGCAGAGGTGCTGCAGGTAGGCTGCAGCGTTGGACTGGACCGACGGGAACTGATGCTGCAACATCTGGATCACCTCCGGCAGCTCTGGATCCCTCCAGCCAAACTCCCTGCAGACACACACACACACACACACACACACACACACACACACACACACACACAAAACAAATGCTACATGTTACAGTTTGGTTTTGTATCGTGGTCCTGTTAAAACACACGAGAAAATGGGGATCAACGGAAAACGTGGGCCACAAACGGAGGTTGAGGATGAACCGAAAACGAGGAACAGAAAAAAACAAGATGTGTTTAAACAACACTTCAAACTGGTAATGTGCAAACAACTTGAGAAGATGAGTTTCCTTTTATTTAACCCTCACCACACAACAGCTGCCATGTGAAGCAGCATTTACGACTTTGTCATGATGTTCAGGAAACCTACATCTACGATGTCTATACACACCCCAGGACTCCAGCGGCGGCAAACGCATGGCAACATTTCAGGAAGGTATAAATAAAACTATGTAGTTTTTCACTGGGTGTGTGCTTTATTTAAGCCCTATTTCACATATGCTTGCCATTAATATAACACTAAAACAATAAAAAAAGAAGGAACAAACAGTTAAAAATACCAAGAGCAAAATGATGCCAAACTCTTCAGAAATGGGATGAATGAAAGTGAAGTGAGATTTTGTGGTACATAATTGCTAATGTTAAATGCCATTACATGTTTTTCAGTTGTACGGAAACATAAACAGGAAACATTTTTTGTCTTTTGTTGACATTAGAATCAAAATAAAATTAGACAAACATAAATAGCAACTAGTCAATCCTGTAATGATTACTTTGCAATGATTACTAAACTTTAAAGCGCTTCTTTGTTTGATTTACAAGAACTACAAACTGGGACGATACAGCTTACCTAAAAATCTAACAAAAGTCTTGTTTCAGTCCTTTCTAATGAAACAGAGTTCTCGTACCGTCTTGTTTTGTTAGTGGAAAAGAACAAAACTTTCAAAGATGACTCACTCAAATGTGACTTTTCTTTGCGTGTACAAACGTGAACTGATTTGGTAGTTTTGAGCACAAAGCAACCAAGACGACTAAGATATGAGGATTTTAAAAAGAGCCAAACTCCCAGCCAGCTCCGAAGCCGTCAGTAATTACAATTGTTTTGCAGAAGAGAATAAAGATTAGAGCTTTAGCCAGTGTGGGGTCTTCCTCCCGCTGTGGTGTTTGGCCCCGGCTTCAAAAAGCCCCAGCTGCTCCGGTTTTAGCACCTTAGCAGGGGTCTACAGCGGCGCACCCTCAGGGTCGTTCTTCTGGCATTAAGACGCGCCAAGATGTGCGCGTAATCTCTCACCATACGCACGTGTGAGCTTTTGTGTATGGAGGGGAAAAAAGAAAAGAAACAAAGAAGAAATATGGACTGATGTGAAAAAGAAGCAAACGGAGAGAAAGAGGTCTGGGTGGGAGACAAAAGTTCACCAATAAAGACCATCCGTGGGACCGACCAAGCCCGCTGCCAGGTCGGTGAAAAGCTTCATTCCCATACTCGGTTCTCCCGACTCCCGATGCTACCTGGGTGCTAATTCAGCAGCACAATCGTTTTACTACGCTCTGCTACGTTTAAGCATTCTCCACGTGCGTCGTCTCCGTTCCATCAAGAGCTTCCTCCAACTTTGATTTAAATCTCTTTGACAGCGCAGGAGAAGTTTGGGCTCGGCACAGACACTTCATTTGCTCGGTTCTGGTGTGGAACTCGTTTTCTCTTTCATGTCTCTTATTCTGGATGCAAAAAGCAGGCTGACATCCCCATGGAGATGATTTCTGTTGGGTCTAATCTAAAATAAACACACGGACACACACACACACACATTCACACAGTGCCTTAGGTCAGCGTGCCGCTTTGGAAAGTATTAGCCATCACACACACACACGGTTCTGTGTCCTACAATAGGAGCCAACAAACACTCATTGGCTTTGCACACACAGTCAGCCATCAAAGGACGAACAAAGGAGTCAGGATTAGAAAGCTTTTGTCTCTAAGTTTTATAATGGCTGATGTTATAAACCCAGTGCTTTGAAAAAATAAAAACTGAATAGAATGATTTCAAAGCTCATTTCTCTCTCTCTCTCTCTCTCTCTCTCTCTCTCAAACAATTCTCTATTTTTGAAAACCTCTTGTCTCGACGCCTTGCATTCATCTCCGGCTCGCCTCAAGGCGCATTCCCACATCAACATCCGCAGCCATTTACTGCTTTGCGCAGGCACAGAAGCATGTGGCCCAAACGGGACGTTATTAAAGATGACATACCCTCGTATAGGTCATCTCTCGGGTTAACAAGCTGATAAGACATCTGATGCTACACCCGAGCGAGCTAATGCGACTTTATCAACGTGTTTACATCTATTTTTTGTCATGTACTAACAAGAAAGCTGAAAACCAGCCACAAACCGGGGCATCTGCAAAACACATTACTAGCGATGGCTTGTTTTTAGATGAAGCTAGCCCAGGAGGCTAATTAGCTGTTAGATTAAAATGGAAAACGTAGAACATGACTATGTACTGTTAAAATATTAAATCAGAATGATTTTTTTTCCTGTTTTTAGTCTTTGAGCTGAATGATGAAGTTGATATTTTTTTCTTTTTTTAAGCTTTCTTCAAATATTTTCCAAGCGGATGATGATGTCATGGCTTAGCAAGCTTTTAATTGAGGATGTATTTTAAGGCTTCCCTTTGTGACATCAGCGGAACAACTCAAACAATCAGCAAAGACATCAGGAAGAAAGTTGTTGACCTCAACAAATCTAGTTAAAAGTCAAGTCCAATTTCCAGATGTTTCCGATCCAGGAACTGTTCGGCTCTAGCGTGTTAATCTGTTGCATGTAAAAGCTACCAAGCCAGCTTTTTGGTTTATTGACTTTGGATGGGAGTTTCTGTAGGTAGATACAAAATCCCAAATGAGCAGAAACTAAAGGCATTTTCCATCCAGTAGTATTTGGTTAGTGATCTTCCCAAACAAATTCATTGGTTAAAATAGTTTTTGTGCATCATCCTCAATTAAAAGTTATTTTCTTCAGATTCAAATGAGCGACTAGTTTATGACTGGACAGACACAACACTGCAAAAACACAAACAAGTAATTTGGGTCTGGTTTTTAGTGCAAAATGTAACAGTTCACTTGAAATGAGACAAAAGTAACTTTTTTTTAGCTAGATACAAGAAGTTGATTTAGGCCAATAATTCCTTAATATTGAATTAAAAAGACACTGGAAAAGACACTAGAGAGACGACTGGATTCTTGGTTTTCTCTAAGCGTCAATCACCAAAGCTACAAGAAATAAAAGGGCTAAAACATGTCCCTCTACCTGCAATGAGACTAAATAATATCATTAGTTTCACCATCAGAAATGAGTGGCAAAAAAATAATAATTTAACTTTTCAATGATATTCACATTTTCTTAGACTGTATCCGTACTTGAATGCCCACACACAGATGGATCAGAGACATAAGCAGAGGTTTGAGGGTCGACTTTAAGTCCACATTGCTTCTCCAAATCTTTCATTTCATTGTTGAGTCATGCAGAAAACGTGTAAATTATGGATCAGGAGATCATCTGAAACTTTTTTTTTGCTGGTTTTCCTTCCATACCTCCTGTGCGCTTCTACATGTGACCCACAAATGATCACGACAGCATCATTGACATGCCCTGTGGACATGAAGGTGGATGTGCAGAAGACTGAAGCTTTGCTTTACAGTACAGCAAATTTACAGTGACAGACAGTCCCATTATAAGAAAAAAACAAAGACAGCTGAAGACGAATTACTTGTCAAGGGTGTTGGCAGGGCAGAAAATGGGTCTGATCTGGAACAGCAGGCTTGAAATGGGGTGTGTTCGTTTCCTTTGGGCCCCTGCCCAGGCCCCTCATCACACCCAAGTAACTGGAAAGCAGTGATGATGTGGGCTGTGCTATGATGTTTGATTAAGAATCCTTAAATTTCCATTTCAGCTTTGTTCATGTGGCACTTTGAGCAACAAGGCAATTCAATCTGCTTTGCAAAAAATAAAAGTATAATACAATAAACAAACAAAAAAAAGATTACATTGCAGAGGTAAGATGAAGAGAAGTTATGAGAAGTTGCAGTCCAGACTGAAACTAATGATGTTCCAATTATTGGTAATCAAAGGCAACTCGAACCAAATGTGGTTTTCGTTTTGATTTAAAGGAACTCAATGTTTCTGCATTTTTGCTCTTTTCTGGACGTTTGTTCCATATTAGAGTGGATTAGATGCACCTGAACAATGGCGCATATTATATTTTTTAGGTGTTTAAAGGCCAATACGTACTCTCTAGGCATTATTTTACTGGAGGTGATAACAAAAAAAGTTGTGTCAGATCAGAACATTTTCTTCTACATACTCAAGTGTAGAACTCAAAGTTCACTTAGAGCCCTCCTACTGACGCACTTTTAAACAATAGTTGTCAGACACTACACAATGAAAAACATTTTGTACAGACTATGCATCAAGAGCGAGATGCTCTGAATGTCATAGCTCAGCCATAGTTAGAAAATGTAATTCACTGGAGAGTTCCCGGGTAAAAACCACTGCTGATCCAAAACGCCACAACTCCACATTAATCATTTACCAAAAGAAAGCGGACTGACGATGAAAAAAAGGCGAAGCTTCCAGGAATTATTTGAGCCTACAAACGTCTGGTTATACTCTGTAGTTGGTGGCCGACCCAGTTACGGAACGATACAGTTTTAAAAGAATCCCAAAGCCTCATGCTTTCCTCCCCGTGCTTCAGGGTTAACATGACATGTTTGCACCCAAATGTCCTGACTCTCCATTGTGGCTGAGGGTCTCCACTTATAGAGAATTGACTTTTCATTTGAAAAATTCTGATCCCTAATCAGACCAAAATAACCCAAAATGCCCCCCCCCCCCACATTAATATAATCACATATGCCTTCAAGTGACTATGAGTAATAAATAGGACATTATCTTAAACCATTGGTTGCTACACAAGAGTATGAAATATCCCACTGTAGACAGCACCTATTTTCACCCAGAAGGAAATGCTGTAGAGCTGCTTGTTATATGAGTGTGATCACACGTTTAACAAATTGCATTCAGTTTGCTGCAAATGGCTGCTACTTTCACCATTAAGTCCTTAGGAAGCAGCAAGGGTGCTTTGCCTTGTTTTTACAATTTTTTTGAGTTCAATAAATCGTGTAACAGCAAATGAGTGTAAAGGGCTAAAATCAAAGTTGACTACTTCTACAGCCACACCATTAGCGCTACAACACAAATAGTTAGAAAAGCGTTACCTGATCTTATGTTTATGTCACTACTGTTGGTTAGATGTAAAGTCTATTTAAGGACAAGTTTCACCAACGATTGCTCTTTGGTAAAGATGAAAATAATAATAATAATAATAATCATAATAATAATAAAAAAAATCAAAGTCAGGAGCTGAAATTAAAACTAGCCAGCCACATGAGCACAGCCAACACAACACGGTTTCAAAAATCACCTGAACGGACAATGAAGACACAATGAGTGACGGAACCAACCAGTACATAAACAGGATGAATGGGTAGACGAGAAGCCAAAGGAGAGAATGAGGATTGCTGAGTCGCCAAAAACACAAAACAAAACAAAAACTAAAACATAGGAACTGGCTGGATTATGTCTGCAAACTGACAGCGGAGCCTATTTACTTTAATTTTTTTGATGCAATTTCAAATCCAGTTAATTCTGACATAATGAGCGATCCCAGTTCGATGAGCCGCTAAATGGGTGACAGTAACAAATGTGAAATGTTGCCATGCTACCGTTAACATTTGCATCAGATATTAGTGCCATGTAGAGATGATGGAGAGATTCGGTGGATGAGACAAAAGGTCAGATAGACAGAAATGTACATTACGTAAGAATAAATAGTTGGATTACTTTGTCATTCTTTGCTCGGCTTGATTTTGATTCCACACAAGGAATTCGGGGTCGTACCTATCGAGGGGGGACAGGCAGAGAGAAACAAGAGAGTTGTAGACGTTCGGTGTCTTGCAAGAAGTTGTTCAGGTAATCGTCAAAAAATGATGATGATTAGTAAGTAGATAAAGACGCAATCGCTAAACTCATCTTTCTCTCTCAACATTTAGTTGTCAGGCAATGGGTGGAGGAGGACCAGGTGGAGCAGGCCATGCATGCTGGGTGAGTGGAGGGAAGATGGTGAGCATGACAGGTAAAGAGAGGGTCGGGCTTGGAGATAAAAATAGCTTGTTTTCATTTTTTCTATACCTACAGAGTTAGCTTCTGTAGAGA
This sequence comes from Poecilia latipinna, assembly GCF_001443285.1. Lineage (NCBI taxonomy): Eukaryota > Metazoa > Chordata > Actinopteri > Cyprinodontiformes > Poeciliidae > Poecilia > Poecilia latipinna. Next base: position 140,666 of record NW_015114248.1, on the reverse strand, counting down.
AGTTTGTCTACTTGAGGTTTTATTTGGATTGTGAGTCAACTTATCAGGTGACTAATGGTCTGGAAAACACAACCATCATCATTCGTTTGAGGACGTTGTTTTCTAGTGTTTAAAGTGATAGCGAATCCAATCAGAGTCGCGATGTAATGAATAAATAAAAAAAAGGTTGTTTGCATGTTTTGTGAATACCATTTTCGCGTTAAGCGCTTAGAGTGTAATTAAGAACTTTTAAGAATTATTGGACGGCTACTTCAGCAATGTCCTTATCATAAGCATGTTTACGTCTAATAAAGTAATTGTCTTGAGAGCGTTTGAGGGTAAGGTTTTACAGTATTTTCCTGGCCCGCACGTTTAGAGATCATGAGTGGTAACGATGAAAGCACTAAACACCTAAGCTGACATCTTGATTAGGCAAATCTGATACTTCTGATTATTCCATTCTCCTCTTTTTGTCAGTAAATCCCGCAAGAAAAGGGAAAATGATCATGTCTCTAAATGATAAACTACAGCTCTAGCTGCTACTTTGTAGATGGTGAAATGACTCAGTGTGGGAAAATCTGAGGATTTAGATGAGAGTTTAACGTAACAACTTAGGTTTTATGAAATCTTAGATTTTATTAAGTCTTGGGCTCTTGTAATTGGTAGTATTTTATTACATAAAATGACACTGTTTGTAACTGGGTCTAAAAATGAATCAGAATTTGAAAAAGTAGGAATATTCTGTTTAAGAATATTTTAATCCCAATTTGCTAGATCAACAAAAGCTACTCTAAAGTTCCCCTAAACACACATTGCCCTACGATTCTTTTAAGGTTGTATCTGATTCGATACAACGAAACTGCAGTCTTACAAAAACCCCCAAGGATTACAGACAATATTTTCACACAGAGCAGTTTACTGTAGCGCGAGGTGACATTAGAGTACGCCCTCTGTTTTGATACGACTCTTTCGTTCATTTGGTTTTGTAACATAATTCAACGTAGTTGGACAAAACTTACAGAAACGCATCACAAAATTCAATTTCTAATGTTTCAGCCGCTGTCTGTGCACAGTGAGAAGAGTCGGCACACAGACAGTAAGGAGGCTGCAGCAGCCAATACGAGCTCTGTTACACTATGAAGTTCATTGTTAAGGAACCCAAGATTAGCAACAAAACATTCCCATTAGGGAAACACTACTGCACGCATGTATTTTTTAAAAAAAATCACTATTAAAAAATACAAGTTAGCTAATACTAACTTGTATTAGTAATACAATAACAATAAATACAAAGTTAGCTAATACTTTCTGTTAACTAACTTTCTGTTTGCTAGCAGAAAGTTAGCAAACAACAGAGACTGGGAGTTGGGTTTAGTCAGATAGTGAATAAAGGCCCAAAACCCAGGATTGCATCTAGATATCTCAAATTGAAATAATAAGAATCTGGAAAAATTTGGATTTTATATATATATATATATATATATATATATATATATATATATATATATTTTAAATTTTCTAACCCTAACCCACTTATTTTCAGGAGTTGCCTTGAAAGCACATTTTGTTGTGCGCTGGTGCTACACAGACGAACTAAGTTGAACTGAATTAAAGTGAAGTAATGGGATTTGTTGACAGAGAGGTGCAGATGTATTATTGAGCAAGTTAACGCTACCATAGATCACTTGTTTATTTTATGAGTGTAGTCTTAGGGGGCTGGGGGGAAACCCTCACTTTAATGGAGGAGCTAGGCATGGTTAGCGCTGATGCTGAGCGCGCATGTCGTGCACATTAAGCAAAGATGCTATGGGTCGGCAAGTCTGCTAATTCGATGAAGCAGGGCAGATGTGTTGAAGGCACAAAACAATGATGCCGGAGCAAAAGAGTGAGCAAACAGACACAGCGGGTGCAATGCGCACAGAGAAATAACCACTTGGACGATGGGTGAAGAAAAGAGCAATGAAAACCACAGGAACAGTTTTGAGAAGTAAAAGTACACATTTAATTTTTTTTAACCGTTTCTAGAACAGCATGACACTGATGGCGTAAAACATGAGCCGAAATGCCAAAGTGAGAGACTTGAGCTCGATTCAGACTGTTTCTGTTGTTTACATCAGCAAATAAATAGAAAGAAAATGAAATAAATCTAAGACACATTCAGATTCTAGTTTTAGTGCCTGACTAGTGCTAAAGAGGGAAGAAACAGCCTGTAAAACAGCTACTAAACTCGCTGTCTTTTATGCGCATCTCTCTTTCTTTTTTAAACTCAGCACGCCTCCACCGCGCCCTCCCAGACGCACCGAATGTAGCCGATCGATGCCGACGGAGAGGAATGTCGCACCTAGCCGTGATGGTGAGGTTTAAAACCGGCTCTGGAGGTGCTGCGCAGGCATTCAGACAGCTGAGTGAGCGAGCTTTAAGACCGGTCAAACCGGAGGGGACGGTGAAAGATGTGGCATGACGTGCGCCTCATACTAAAGCCCAGATTCAGCCAACCTTTTGTCTACCAAAACCATCAAACCCCCGACAGTCAATTGTCCGCAGCCGCAGACTGTTGAAGCAGCACTTATCTTTGGCACCCATTTGTTGTTCACTTCTAGATGCTGTCGGTGTCAATATTTCTCCTCAATGCTTGAAACAAAAACTAAAAAAAAAAAACAAGTTTTCTTTGGTGAATCTGGCCCTCAGTAAGTTTTGTGAAAGTGGAGAGGAAGCAGAGCAAAGGGCTTCATCAACAAGTCAGAGCATTAATGTCTTTTTTTTTTTTTTTCTCCTCACCTTGGGTCCTTTTGGATGCTGTCCACCGATGGAGACCTGCCCAGAGCAGGCTCAGGGGGAAGAGCCGGGCCCGACTTGCTGTAAGGGGACTCGGTGGAGGGACAGAACTGCAGAGTGCGGTACGGATTGGCGTAGTCGGCCGCCCCGCCTCCCGTGGCGTAGCTGCCTCGCTGGAAGGTGCCGGCGGCGCTCTGGCTTCCCGTTCGCTGCAAGGGGATTGGGTCAACACCGGGGGAGGACGGGGCTAGAGCGGGAAGAGGAGCGTACGGATGAAACAGATAGTTGAGGACCTCTTGGTACAGCTGGTTCACCACTGGGGGGGGTTTAAGGTAGGCGGGGAGGGGGTTTCAGTCAGCGGGGAAAAGGGGGAAGGAGAAGCAAAGCACAGGCAAACACGAGCCCCCCCCCCCCAACAACCCCCCACGCCAAACCCGAGGATCCACGTACGGGAAGCAGGAGCAGTAGAAAGCAACGACACCGGAGGGAAAAGTAAAACAAAAGCAAACGTCATGAGACAAATGCAGACAACTTCAGCTGCACAAGTGGGACATCAGATCAAAGTATTAATTTGAAAAGTTTACACGTTAGTGTAGAGACAAGCACACCAATGTGAAAAACGTGACGATTACAGTGGATTTTTGTTTTTATGTCAGACACACTGTATTAGTTTATGGTTGTATGAATTTGGAGAAGTTAAAGGAGTATGAATATATTCTCAAACTGATTCCCGTCTCTTAGTGGATTTTTGAACTTTTTTTTTTTTTTTTGAGTAGCTAAATTTACTTCCACTTAAAATTTCCAGACTTTATACAAGTAATTCACAAAATATGACATTAATATCATTTAAACATCACAGATTACTTATTTGCCCATAAACTTTCACTGAAGTTTTATACTTTTCTTTATTTCTACTGTGTTGCTAGGCCAACGCTAATTGGATCACACAAACTAAATATGCTTCCATTCTTCCTAACAATCAATAGCATTTATATGAGTTTTGGGAAATACATTGAGGAGCCTTCTATGAAATTCAGTATTCAGATTCTCACAAACCTTCTGACATATCAGGATGATATTTGTTTTCTTTTTTTAGGGCTCAGTTCTGCTGAATGCACTCAGTTTACCACAGGAAGCAAGCCTTTATAAACTTTGTTGTAAAGATTTGGGACTGCTGATGAAAACAAAAAAAGCCATTTCCAAACGGTAGCTCAGACAAAAACGGATTGTAAAACAGTCCAGGACAGACCTGGGTAATGTGATCGACGCTTTGGCCATCCGTGTGGGAGCCAAGTTGGGTCATGTTTCGTATACATACCAAGATAACTACAGGACCCCCTGCAGAGCCCGATGATATGCGGCCTGCTCGGTTCTAACCCAAACCACCTCACCGATCTGAATCTCACTCATAAGTGCAAAACCAGAGATCACCTTTTTGTTATTTCAAAACGCCTTGGTTTCTTGCTTTCGTCTCATGGTACCATCAGCATCAAAATCCTTTAAATCCATAGTAGTGATCGGTTGAGTAAGCTGACTCTATATGATGGAAATTGGTTTCTGAACGAACTGGTCATTTTATTCTCTTTCTGCACGTTATTCCCGTTGGCCGCGACGTTCACCCAACCAGGCGACCGAGATCCATGGCGCTGCTCCAACAACGTTTCGGCGCACGCTTGATTTACGTTGATTGCAAGGCGCCCGAGCTAATGCCCAAGGGATTAATTGAGATTAATTTTCATCTTTGAGACTAATCAGTTAACAGACTGTGACTGGAAGACAAATTGCCACCGAGACCCTGATTGGATTTGCCTACCTGGTTTGGTTAAAAGCACTTCCGTCATCAGACGGAGAACGGAGAGGATCTCCTATGTATATTAACCCAGGCTGGAACATAACATCATTAAACCGCTGCTCGACAGGAATCAAGCTGTGCCTGTTTCTGCTCTTTTCACGCTGTGTTTGTTTGATCCGGCGCTTTATTCAAGGTGTCGTGTGGCGGCATCTTTTACGGGCTGATTTCGGAACGTAATTGGTTCAGTGGATAGGAACACTCTGCAGGTGTTTAGTGCTACTTCCTGTTGTCTTCCTGGCCTTATTACCATGCAGGTTCTACAGCAAACTCCTTGGATTTCACTTCATGCACCCTTTTTATTTTACCTAAGGGAGCTTTTCTGAATATTCTGTAAAGTTGTAACTAATGACTGGTAAGTTATTGACAAAACGGGGCTGGGTGTACATCGTTTAGGATGGAAGACGGTTCAGATCTGCTTAATTTGGGTCTCTTAATAAACCCCAGCAGTAAACTCTGTTTAATGTTGCCTTTCAAAACACCTCAGCTTTTCTTTTATATTGAAAATAAATTGGAGTTTTAATTAAATAATCTACAAGTCAAATATTTTCATTTGAATCTATAGAACAACTTACAAGCCAAGAAAAGAAAGGTGTCATTTTCATTCCAGTTAACAATTTCAATGCACTACTTTCTGTTTGTCATATAAAATTCTCATAAAATGAATTAAAATATGTGACTGGAAAGTGACTACATGTGAAAACACTTAACGGGTCTTCGCAAGGAGGTGTAGTGGTGTTTCTAACCATTTGGCAAATCTGCAAATATTCAACATAATTATTTTTTAAAATTTGGTTATTCTGACAATTTACGTCCTTTTATGTTAGCTTTTGAAGAAAGGAGGCCAGATAAAACACAGTGAAGAAAGGGATGGAGGGCATTTTGATAGAAAGCCATTTAACACATCTAAGTCTCATATGCTCGTCTAAATCAGTAATCTAGCCTCTGAAATATGAATCAATATGAAAATCAATAAGCAATTTCCCAGCCAAACCATCCTCCTCTTTTACCGTCTCACCTGTAAAATTATAATGAAAATTATTTGAACCTTTTGACTTTTGGGAAAACACTATTTATGCTACGATATCAGATGTACAAGATCGGAATCGACTTAGAAACTAGTT
>NW_015114248.1:129942-131714 GCF_001443285.1 Poecilia latipinna | reverse complement strand
GGCTGAGTTCATGCCACAGAAGTTTTGACTAAAAAGAAATAAAAGATGGCAGGCCAACTTTTGGGAAAACACTATTTATGCTACGATATCAGATGTACAAGATCGGAATCGACTTAGAAACTAGTTAGATTTATTCAATCACATTTTCTTGAGTAACTTTTTTTTGAAAAACATTCCTTTTAGGAGTATTTTCACTACGCTGTACTTTTTACATTTATTTGAGTAAGTTTATAATAAAGTATTGCTACTCTTGAGTAAAATTTCTGGACTCTCTATGCACTGAACGGACAAACATGTTTTAACCAAAAATTCAACAGACACACACGCACCTGCAGTATTTTGTTAAAGTTTCATAACTTTTATGTTGAATAAGTTGATTTGGAAATATTCTTTTGCCGAATTTTGCTATTTTTTGTTACCTATATAAATTATTGTCATTTTAAATTTCGACTGAACTTTATATTTTTGGTCTGTCTGATGATGTAATTTTTAAATATTAATTGATTGATAATTTGATCAGTTATTCTTTTTACTCTTACTCGAGTAATTTCTCGGTTGGCTACTTTTTACTTTTTCTTGAGCAAAAATTTGTTGAGCTAGCGCTACCCTTACTTGAGTAAATTTTTGGGTACTCTGCCCGCCTCTGTTTATTTCTCACTGCAGCTGATCAAAACAACAATGCCATTTTTACACACTGAATTTTGCTTCTGGATGGTTGCAAAACAGCTCTAATGCCATCCCTGTGTTTATCATTTCGGTGCAGTTCTGGTTTCACCTCTAGCTTCATCTCCTGCTCAATGTGTTGACTCTCTGCTCAGCCTCCATCTGTCAAACCTCCTGTCTGCACCCCCCTCCCCCCCCGTCTCCTGTCTTGTGGGATTTTGCTTAATAGACCTCAGTACTTGTAGACGTCCCCCTGTATGCCCTAAACACACAACCTCTGTCAATATATGTCCGCTCACCTTGTCCTCTAAGGTTGGGCTTGGTGTAGACTCTGTCCTCGTAGATGGGATCAATGTGGTGCTCGGGGGACTGGAGGGGCCGCAGTTCAGAGCCCAGGTGACTGTGCTGGCTGCTGTACGAACCCCTGGAGCCTGGAGGACACAATGTGATTGACTTTAGACAAACACATCTCTGTTGTGTGGAAATATTGTTGATGATCATCACCAAATAGCTTTGTGTTGCGTTAAAAGCAGTGTTAGATAAGCCGACGAAGAAGATGGATGATGTAAAAGAATCTTTGTTCGATTCCATCTTTGTAAAGATGTGTAAAAACTCTTAAAGTAAATGTGTCTTTATTTAAACTTTCATAGTCACACTAGAAATTATGGAAAAATCCAGACTTTAATTAGGATACATTTATACAGAGTGGAGAAAAATCAAGTTTCCATTTTAGGAAATAACCTTTTCAACCAAAACCTTGTCGATAACACCAAATAACCTTTAAAATAAATATATTTGGAAATCACTGGGAGGGCGCAGGAGAAAAAGTTTGGGAACCACTGATAGAGAGAGATTGTGAAAAGAGGATCACCAAACATGTCTCCATCTGCTCCAACCTTGGGGAATGTCAAAGAGTGCAGCCCCCAAACGACTGAAGGTGACTGGATGTACTAGCAGCCATGTTAAAACAAGTGGGATTTTTCTCAGTATAAGATTGTGCTGCTGCTGCAAAAAAAAAAAAATAAATAAATAAAAAAAATAAAAAAAAAAAATATATATATATATATATATATATATATATATATATATATATATATATATATATATTT
>NW_015114248.1:112310-126742 GCF_001443285.1 Poecilia latipinna | reverse complement strand
TTTTTTCTAATAAAAAAATGGGCGGCTTCTTCAAAAAAAAAAAAAAAAATAAAAAAAAAAAAAAAAAAAAAAAAATATATATATATATATATATATATATATATATATATATATATATATATATATATATATATTTATTTATTTTTTTATTTTTTTTACACATCTTTACCAAAGGTGAGATTGCTACGGTACACATTTTGAAAAGCTGAGAAAGATGAAACCCTGAAATGTTTTCTGAAAATTATTATCTGGAGTTTAGGCACACACATCTCATCCACGCCTTTTTTTTATATATATATCTAATGGATTCTGAATAAAACATGAAGCCGGTTATATCAGACATTAGGTGGCATGTGCTTTCTATCATAACTTTGTCCCCAAGCTGCTGAACATTAATCACACATGAACAGATATTGGGCTCATGTCACATTAACTAGCATCCACAAAAATTAAAGAAAGCCCTTAAGAGAACCCACGACTCTGATGAGATTGTTGATGAAAAGGGAAACAGAAATGGAGTTTGCAGCAAACGAGGGACACGGAAGCCACAAAAAACCAAAACAAAACTAATGAAACAACGAGCTGCAAACGTGACAAACACGCACACTCGAAAAGTAGAAATGAAATTGCCTTGACCTCTACCTGCCAGGCTCCCAGGCCTTTGCAGGGTTGCGTTGGCGTAGAGCTCGTGGGAGATCTTGTAGCTGTCGGCTCCGATGTGATGCAGCATGCGCTTGGTGGGCGACAGGGTGGCGTAGCTTCCCACGGCCGAGCTGAGCTGGTGGATGGGCGATGAGATGTGGTTCCCACCGGGGGAGGTGGCCATGGGGAGCGGGGAGGAGGAACCGGCCGCCATGTTGATGGGCGATGAAGTGCTGCAGGGCAGGGAGGAGCAGGTGTTTTATTGTTAGGTAGGGTACCTATCTTAGCTATTTTCAGTTTCTTAGAGATGTTTTATGTGTAGAGGAAGCACAAAGATGTAATTCTATGGAAACGTCTGAAACAGGAGTGTCCAAAGTGCGGTCCAGGGGCCATTTGGGCCCCTACACTGATTTTGTGCGTCTCCCAACTGCAGTTCAAAAGTGATACATATTTGGCTCGTCGATGCAGATGGAAACTTTTAATTTGTAATCAGGGTAAAAATTGTCACAAACAATTTTCTTACAGAGGAAAATGTAAAGTGCAACACAAAGTATTAGTCTCTTAACCAAGTTTTAACAAAAGGTAAAAGCAAGTTTATCCACTGAGACGCCAACTCTGCTGCTCCCACATCAGCTTTTGTTCATTAAATGTCACTAATCATAGTAGAGGTTTTTGAAAAAAGTGACCCAGATCTTGTTCCTATTGCTGAAAACAAATGTATTCAATTGAGCCCAAAAGAAACTCAAAACCAGATGCTTTCATTTAAATACAGTAAAAATGCTCAATCTGCAGCATCACTATAGGGCCACTGCAGAAAAAACTGTTGTAAATTTCTGCCAAAAAAAAAACCTCTCAATCTTTTTATGTAATCTCAGAAATGTTCTAGAAATAAAAAACATTTGCTAGAAGAAAAATCTCATTTTTAGATTAACATCAGAAATTTTCTACAAAACACTTGGATATTTCTAAATTTCAAATGTCGAAAATTTTCTTGAAAAATTCTACGTTTTCTAAAAAATGCATGATATTAATCACAACATTTCTGAGTTTTTAGCAAATATTTAATCCTTTTTTTCTATCTACAAACACTCGAATGCACCGTCATAAAAATCCCAGTCAAGTTTTGGATGTACAGTAAATATATTCCTACAGGCTGGTGATGTTGACTGAAAGAGACAGGATGCACCTTTAACAGTTCTGTCTGTCATCTGGTTTTTTACATAAAAAGTAACAACGCCGTGGTTTTAGAAGAGCCAATAACCTGGAAATTAAAATTTTAATCCGCCACACTGTTATATTACAGTTTTGAAGCGTGTTTTAAACTCCTTCACATTGTTCCGGCTGACGGCTCTCTTGTTTGGGCCACGTTTCCACACAATTAGCTTTGCACAACAGCTTGTTAGGATGTGGAAACATGTTATTTAACTCAAACTCATTTGCATGGCCAGGTCGTGGTAGATTTTAGTGTTGGAAAAGCAAATCACAAGACATAATCAAAGCGGCATCCTGACAAAGCTGCCTGTGTGTCATTTTTATTTCCTCAACAAAATTAAATTACAGAACAAGACATGGGCTGCTTGCTGCTGTCAAGGTACGCTGTAAAAAAAAAAAAAAAACCGCTGTAAAAAAAATCAAAACAAATATGTATTTATGGCTGCTGGTACTTTACTGTAAAATAGAATTTTTTTTTTTTTTTACAGTGTATACCAAATTTATAAGAAGTTATCGTTCTAAAACTACTGGAAAAGTTTGGTAGCTAAAGAAAAATCCCTGGACAACAACAGGGAAAGCCGTGTTGTAAACGAAGCAGCTCTAATGAACTTCAACCGACCTGTAGGACTTTGCAAGTCGGCTCGGTGACTGTTTGGGTGAAGACACTCTCTGCAGCGTGGCGTAGCTAGGCATGTCTGCTGAGCCCAGGCGCTGCAGCTTGGTGGGGGATCCCACCGCCTGCAGAGGGGAGCTGACGCGCTGCAGTCCAGGAAAAAAAAACATAAAATAAAATCATTTGGACATCATTAAGACGGAATGCTAGTCAACTTCAAAAGGTTTCCATTTTCTAATGATTTTTTTTCTCGATACGTGAATGTAAATAAACAAAAATCTCGAGACAAAATCTCTGATGAGGAGCAGAGAGTAAACATGAAGAGCTGAACTGATGGAAGGATTTGACTTTTACAAAAGCAGCCGTGAGCAAAACGTCTCCAAACCAGGTTCACTCATCATTTTATTTAGCAAAGATGTTTGCTAAAAAAAAAGAAGAAAAACACATAGCACCAGACCGAGCACTGATCGATCATTATCTACACAGGATTAGTTCTTTAGACACAATTAAAATAACAATATGTGCACATACAACAGTGGGCGCAAACCTATCTATTTCAGTTCAAACGCAAAGAAAACTTGACTATTTTCATGCAAAAACAGTAAACGGTAAACTCGTTTTTTTCTGCAAATCTTCAGCCAAGAAGTTTCTGTACTATGTGTGATCTGGGAGACTTGACTACACTACAGCGAATCAAAATACTTCCATTTTACGCAATCATAACAACAAAGTGACGTTTTATTGAAGCATCCGACCAAACACTTAATTACTGTTTCTTTTTCTTTGTCTGAACTTTCAAAATGAGATCAGATAATGTTGGTAAATAATGACACTAATATGTATTCTGTTGCTTTTGTTACATTACAGCCTAAAAGGCCTAAACACTACATAATGCTAAAAAAAAAATAAAACATTGCTTATGAGGCTTAGTAATTACACCATAAAATTGTCTATTGTTCCGTCTATTGTCACTCTGAACAACTAATTATCAAAAGTTTAATTTTACATATCAGGATTTGGTGAGGAAAGACATTTGGGCTCAATCTCTGTGTTTAACATTTATACATTTTCCATAAAGCAAAGTTATGTTGTGAATAATAGCACGAGCCTGGACCGTCTAACAGAATCCGGTCCAATCCATCCGCAAAAACAGAACTGAAACTGAAAACCGCTCCAAGAACCAGAAAATCACAAATACAATTAGGCTTCTGGTTGTAATGGGGGAAAAAACAAACAAAAAAAAACATGCTATATGAATTCATTTTGCAGTTCTCTGTAATTAAAAACTGTTTCCTAAAAATGAGCAATGCCAAAAAAATAAAAAAAATAAAATATAAAAGTCAGCTTTGACTTGATAGTTTTACAACATTTATCCCCATGTTGGATTTGTTCTCTCAGTTATAAACATATAGGTGTTTATTGACCTGCAACCTCTGCAAAAAAACAAACAAACAAAAAAACAAACAAACAGGCAGCTGCAGAGTTTCCAGAACCTCGTTTTTCAACCGTAAGGGACGATTATTCGATGGTCCTTCAATACACAACTTCAACGTAACCATCACTGAGTACCTGAGCAGGCAAAGTGGCACAGGAGTAATACATGGACGGTCCGGCAGGTGCGGCTCCGCCATCGGTGGACATGTGTAAGGCGCTGCCGAGGACCTGCTGGGCAAACGAGTCTCTCTGGGACTGAGAGGGCGAGTCGGTGGCCACCAACTGGGCGGCTGCACGGCTGGACGTCACCTGGACAGGTGGGGGGTGAGGGGAGAGGAAAGGAAAACCCGGGTTGAGCGAGAGCGTCAGCGGTGGGTCGGGAGGAGAGAGTAAGAAACATTCACCTGGTTGTAGCTGTGAACGGCGCCTCCGACCTGCCCGCCGCGCGCCGCCACCGTTTCCCCGAGCGTCAGCCCTTGGTTGCTATGGTAACCAGCAGCTGCATAGGCATCCTGGCTGTTGAGCTGCAAAGCGCTTTGAGAGAGCAGTCCTTGTCCTGTTAGGAAATTGAAAGGGAGGACTTAAAACGGCCAAAAGCGAAAGCATGGCGTCACGTAGAGAGTGGGGGGAAAAAAGGAGAACTTTATCATTATTTCTTTAATAATCAATCCACCGTATTGTTTTGCTTCTTTGAGTGTGTGGTGGCTAGTAGAAACCTGATGCAAACATGTTAAATCTTAAGATATTCTGCAAAAAAAATAAAATAAAAAAGTACGTCAAGTGCTCGTTCTGTCAGGAAAGACAGAGAAACCCTCCTGCACCTTTCGTCAGAGGGAGAGGTCAGGATCGGACGACAACGAAACGACGACCGACAACGGAGCCGCCGAGGAAAGGAGAGTGAGAAGCACGTTAGCGAGGAGTGACACCAGGTTACGTCACCGACTGGAACAAACGTCTGTCGAAAAGCCACCTCAAACCTCCGTCTCACTTCTGCCAAATCGTTTTTATGTAACTATTTTCAGATTCTGCTCTCTCTCTCTGGCAGCAGTCGGTCTTTGTGGAAAGACTTATTCTCTCTGCGGCCTTGAAGGCATTTTGCAACCTAGTTTACATCCCACGTGTTACACAACATACTGCTTTATTTATTTATTTATTTATTTTTGCAAATGTTTGAAAAAGCGGCAGGTTTGTAACTTGCCTTGAAGTTAAACGATGAGAGAAGGACAGAGAGTGCAGGCTGACAGCTGAGGTACGAATCGCTAAAGTTCCACATTTTCTAGTTTTAAGAGACAAATTTGCTTTTTCTCTACTTCTCTGGCTTCTTCTTAGCGTTTTCCTCTCATGCTCTGTGACCCTTGAACCTCTCTCCCTTCCTGCTCGCTCTCCTACCTGGCTTTTGTTTTGCACACTGCAATGCAAAAGGAGAATTTCACAATGTAGGAATTGATTATATTCCCCCAAAATCTTCAGATTTTTTTTTTGTTTGTTTTTGGTAGAGTTCTGTTTCCTTGCACTACTGTAGCATTTTTAAATGGTGAAATTGTGCTGACCAAGATTAATTGCCTTGAACTGAAGGAGTCTGATGAGCGACTTTTTGGGGAAGGTAAAGCAATTAACCTAAAGCTTTCGGAGACAAACGCAAGCGCCCCATCACGGCTACAGCGACATGCAAATTTAAATCATCTGCAAACCATGCCGACCTTTACGGGAGCTCAAAACTAGACATTTATAAGTCTGAGGCAGGCGTGTTCAAACGTCCGGAAAGGAAGACAACGATTTAAAAAAAAAAAAAAAAAAAAAGGCTTGTAGGCAGGAAGGCAAAGACAAACTATTCTTGTAGAAAAATGTTCCATCTTAACCCCTTTTGATTCTTTTCCTTACATTTTGTACTAGAATTACAAGACAAAACAAATCAATCATGCAAAAAATGTTCATAATGCCGAGGTAAAATTAGACAAACTGGTCCACGATTCAGAAGAACGTTCAAAAAATGCATATCAAACGTTCTGACGACGGCATTTAGATAGAATGTTTACCATCTTAAAATTCGCCGATGATTTTATCCTAAGAGTGTCGGTCATTTTCAAATGTTCTCAACCGAGACAAAAACCTGTTGAATTACAACAGGAGGCCCAAAGTCGGTCCTGGAGGGCCGGCATCCTGCATGTTTTAGTTCTCTCCCTGGTTTAACACACCTGGATCAAATGATGGCTCATTAGAAGGCCTACGAGGAACATTGACCTGCTGAAAAGGTTGTTACTAGCACCAGGGAGAGAACTAAAATGTGCAGGACGCCGGCCCTCGAGGACCGATCAGGCATTACTGTAAGTGATGCAGCTGCAACATATTAGCATTCAATGGACAAAATCACTATTCCACTAATCCAGTTCTCGAGTCAGTGTGGACATTTAAAGTTTTGTCCCTCACCTTTCTGTTCGTCTTTGACGTAATGTAACATGACTAGTTTCTACCTTTAAAAATTCTGAACTATTCCTTTAACACCTAAAGCTAAAATTTCTAACCCCACTGTTGTAAAAATGCAGTCGAGGGAATCAGTCTACATCAATAATATTTATTGATGATATTGATGATTGATTTTTTTGTTTGTATTTTTAAATTTTTTTTTTAAATCATAACCGTCAGCACCGGCAGGTAAGTCGTCAGATGAGCGTTTTGTAAGAAAACATGCAGAAGAAACACAGCAGCCTGAGCATAACAGCACCAAAACGACGCTTGGCTGCTAATTTTAGACACCGCTTCGTTTGAATTTCAGAAGCTCTTGAAGTGTCATGAGTTGAATCGTTTCGTTTTTTTTTGGGTTTTTTTGCTTTTTTTTGGTGGGGGAGAGAGTTGTGAATGCGCCAACAAAGTACATGCAAATGTGAGCGCACACACTGAGAAAACCACATCAACAAAGCGCACTCTCAAGCTGTGCCAGAGCTGCAAAGTTGGAATGTGCACTGATGGTTCCATTCAGTGTAAAGTTGGAAGTTAAATGAATAATTTTGAGGTGAACCAGAGACTGGGAGCCTTATGAGTACATGCCAAAAAAAAAAAATGCTCAGACGTTAAAATACTCACTAATTTTTTTTTAGAAATTCCAACATTAATCCACTTTTGCTGATAAAAGCACTAATCTGCCCTATAAACAGGCCTAATCACAGATGTAAAACTCATTTCTTTTTCTTTTTTTTGATGCATCGTAGCAAAAATGTTGGCTAAGCACCGGTGTCCCCAGTGGCTGCATTAATGCATGCAGTGAGCAGCAGTGCAGATGCAGTATGGTTCGGTCCTGGTGCTGCTTGTTGGGAAACGGCCCACGTCACTGCAACACCGACTTTCTGCGTCCATCGTGAAATCCTGAGCATTTTTCACTTGGAGAACTTTTTGAGCTGTCCTCTTTGACAGAAGTCCAAAGAAAATGGAAAATAAATAATTAGGTATGCAGGATATTATGGGCATGGTATCGGCCGATATTAGCTGTAAAATTTAATACATCGACCATTCTGTCAAAAATAACTCACCGAAATAAAAACCTTTGTTTTTATATGACAAACCGTTGACATTGATGCCTGCAGCACAACATCATAAGAGACTGTTAAGTATTAAAGCACGAATGATGAGCTTTTCACTTGTTGCTCGTGAACAGGTTGAGTTTAGTTTTGTAACGATTTACACATTTTTAAGTTTCAGTGTTGTCATCGTCTTAGAGAGCAAATGTCTAATAAATTTGGCATTAAACCTAATGAAAGTTGGAAGTGTTGCATCATCTTCAGCCTCCTTTTCAGGCTAAATTGGTAACAGGCTAAATTGGTAACAGGCTAAATTGACAACAAGAATGTGATTTATTTCCACAGTAGAGAAAACCATATAGGTTGAGTAAGTAGGTATAGGAAAAAATATCAGTATTGGTATCGGCAATCGGTCAAATGAGTTTAGCGTATCGGCCTATTGGATATTGAACAAAAATCCAATATTGTGTGTAAAAAGAAAACGATACATCAAACCCTGAAAAAGCACATGAAGACACAAAGAGTCTTTGCATGTTTGCAATGATTAAAGAACAGGATCGGAGCGCGGCGGTTAGCATCCGCTGACAGATTAAATCAGCTGCCTAGGGCAAAAAGGAGTCTCTCTAGATAAAGAAGGCTGGAAAATAAAGCTTGACCGCAGTGAAGAAACAAAAAAAAAAGAAAAAATTGCTTTAGAAGGAAGAGAGTGACTGAGCAGACGGTGATGGCGCACTCTTCAAAACGTGATCTTAACCTCCGGGGTCCAGGTAGCTCGAGTTGACTCGGTCAAGAGCGACGCGTCTCATCAAAGCCGCACGCACAAAAGAACGACAGAAAGTTGAGCGTGCAGAAATCGCAAAGCCAACGGAGAACTTTGCACTCCAGGCTTGTTTTTACATGGATTCACGTTCACGCGTATTTGCACACAAGCCCAAAGCCGGCGGTTATTTTCCCCGAGTTTTCTTTTCTTTTTTTCTTTTTTTTTCTGTTTATTTGTCACTTAAGGTGCGCTTTGTATGGCTCGGGGAGCCTTTTGGGAATCAAAAAAAAAAAAAGAAAGCTTCATAAATGCATTATCACTCAGATGGCAAACACAGAAGGCTTCACTGAATCCATTTGAGAAACTGGCATGCACCGCTGAAGCCAAATGCCCTCCATCTTCACGTCTTAGCAGTTTTATTTATTTTTTTATTTTTTTTGCCATTCATCCACAGGTTATATTAGAATTAAGTGAGTACACGCTCACAGATGGCTCATGCCTTGTGATCTCACGCATTAGCACACAGCACATCTGCGTGCACCTGAAGCATGTAATCGTGTAGATATTCTGACCCGGATAGACCTGCTCATTTTCTTCCATTCCTTTTTTCTCTCTCTCTCTCTCTCTCACACACAAAAAGGCAGAGTGGTTTTCTTCGTGACCGGAGTCGTCAATCAACGCATTTTAATATTTCATCCGTTTTCTATTTCAGACAGATATTCTAGATGGCCGTCTCAGGATGTGCTGAGTCGGGAACGCAAGCATTAAAAAAAAAAAGTGGATCCCAAATGGGTGAATGCAGAGGAGACGCGCAGATTAACATGCACACTGGCTAACAGCAGCGGCGTGAAGGCTGAAGACGCTCTCTGTAGTCGGCCCACTGATCCGCTCAGCAGCGTGAGACAGAAACTCTGCTGACGCCCCTCTCCTGTGTGCAGGGTTCAGTAGAAACCAGCTACATTTACTGAATTACATTTACTCGAGTAACGCTTTTGAAAAAATTTACTTTTTACTATGCTGTACTTTCTATTGTGAAGTGTCGCTACTCTTACTTGAGTAAAATTTCCCAGCTTCTATCTTTTGTCTTTAATGGACATTTGATTTGTTAAGGTAAGAAACTATGTTTTCTAGTCTAATATTGGCAGCTAGTAGAGCTGACTGCACATACAGTAAAAAAAAAACCTGAAATCACTTTGTATTTGTTTAAAAACGACAGTCACTTCCCGTTTGATGAATAATATTAACTCGTCATAGCGAAGCACCACCAGCTAAAACTGGTTTAAATAAAAAACAAAAAAAAAAACACAGCAACCAGAAATCGACCTCAGGATTCTGATCAGGCCTGAAGTGAGCAGATGTAAAATAAAACATTCCTGTTCAGAACCATGTAAACAAAACGTATAGATGAGCGTTTGATCATGAGCCTCGGTTGGTGCAGCTTGTTTGCTGTTGAAGGAAAATTAGCACTTTAAAAACCTGAAAACTTGCACCTCATTTCAGAGAAAACTTTGACAAACTGCTCAGGCACATTTGCATCGTTGGTGCAAATGAAGCAAATAACCAACATTTTAGCTCGACTTTGCTTTTTTTCCCTCCCCATCCATTCTCCATCTTTCTGTCCGGTCTGTACCTTCGCTCTCCCTCATCCGTCTTCTTCTGGGATAAATCAGGTGGTGAGTTACATAACTGTTATGTGAACATTATAAATATCAAGCAGATTTTCTGGTACCAGTATTTGGTTCATGATGATGTACGTATCTAATGGCAACCACTGCATGCAGGACTGTACACCTGTCTGTGGTGCCTTCAGTGCAATTCCCACTGTTAGTGTGCACACACACACGTCTTTTTTTCCCCAGAGCTTGTGCAGAGTACAGTAGCCACATATTTGTGTGTTTGCCTCTCCTCTCTGCAAACAGCAGGCCAGCTGACATCTCAGCGAGGATGGATTAGCATATCAAGCTACTGGCACAGCGCTGCGTGTCTTCTGACAGTTACCTCACCCCCACAGGGGTCGAGTGTAGCGAAGACACGGGTATCATCTCCAGGACCGAGCGCGGGGAGATCACAGCAGAGTGGGAAGGCGCAGGGAGCGGATCGGGATCTCTGTGAGCGCGTCTGTTTTCATGACACCGCTGCGTGGCGGATTTAAAAACGACCCGTGTTTTTAAGGCCCCCCTGAGCCTGCTGGCAATTTCTAACGCGGCTTTGCTCAGCTGCAGTGTATCAAGCCACCAGAGTACAGCGAAGTGTGTGAAAATTGCAAATAAAATGGATGATGAAAGTTTTTTTTTTTTTTTTTTATCTTTCTGGCTAAAAAAGACAGATGACCGTTTCCTGTTTTCAAGGTGTTAGGATTGCCAAAATTATTTCTATTAGCTCAATGTGAGAATTAGCGGTGCATCGATTGCAGTTTTCTGGCTGATCGTCGATTACTGAGATTTAAAAAGCCTGACCTGTCGATTCCGATTTTGGCTGATATAAATTTTTTTGTCCAAAATGTCGCTAAATGTAGGAAGAAAGTCAGTGAGTTGGTATGTGGAGACATGACCTGGTGCGCTGGCCTGTCAGTCAAAGCTTTCACACAGGAGAGCAGAAGAGGACGGTGGCTGATTTTCAGACCTTTGCTGAGGTAGACCAGATCGTAAGCATCGGCCGACCACAGATCTACCAACACTAAGGAAATCGGCTGGCAGATAAATCGATGCATATTAAGGAATTATTAGCTTAAAAAAACAAGCTCTTCTGTCTCACTTAACAGTTACCTAGGAGTTAGTTTTGTCTTATTTCAAGTGTATTAATATATTTGGACTATAAATTAGAGCAGAAGTACTTGGAAATATTTGGTTTTTGCAGTGCAAAACATTTATCTTACTGTCTCCTGTAGAAGCGTCCTGCGAGTCCAAGATGCCGGATTCTTGAAGCGACCTGATGCACGAGTCTACGAGCTCCAGGCCGGTCGTCAGCTCCTCCTCTATGTCCTTCTGTCCATCTACATGCGCACAAAACAGTGAATAGACAATGAGTGATCTGTCTTCATCTATGTTCTAAAGGTGCATGATTACAGCAGCCCTCCTGGATTTAACCTGAGTGTACTCGCATGTTTTTCATCTAGTGTGGGTTCAAAAGCCATGAAATCCCAGGTTATGTTCCCAAAAAAAAAATCTTAAGGTTTTAGTAACAACTAGACATTAATTTAATAACCGTGGGTATAACAATAAATAACCGACTGATAATTTGAGACAAAAAAAATAAAGAAAATCAGAAACATTTGGATGAAAACACAGAAAAGTCATATTAATGTTAAAAACTTGTCCAAAATAGTGTAATAATACAGCAGCTTCAATTAACTTTTCAAGTTTACAACTAGGCAACGTGTTGAAGACTTCATATTTCTTTCTTTCTTTTTTATTTTGGCTCTATTGCAAACAAGGTTTCTATAAAGTAAAAAAACAACATTTAAAAACAGATGTAGGGCGTATTTTTGAGAATGCATTCACACAAGTGTTAATTTTAAAGAGCTTTTCAAAAAATTTTCAATTCAAAATATCTTAGACCTTTCTCTCAAGCAGAGTTGAGGCGGTGAAATTGAATATTTTTGCTTCATTAAAAACACCTGACATGAATGTGGTTTGAAAAAAAAAAAAAAAAACTTAATAAAAAAAAATAGCAAAGTCAAAGTGATTGGTTGTCATGGCAAATTCTTGATGGTTATTCAAGGTTGACAAAACCAGCTATGAAGCTTAGTGGGTAATTACTTTTTCCCATAACCGTTACTGTTTTGGATAACTCTTTTTCCTTAGTAAATGTAATCACCATTTGACTAAGTTTGTATTTTCAAATGTTATCTTTGTCTGACGTTAAAATGTTGCTTGATCATCTGCCTTGAAGTTTGACAAAAAAGCAAAAACTGAAGAAATCTGTAAGAGGGGCGGGGCAGTAAAAACTTTCTCTTAACACTGCCATCATTAGCCCTATGGGTTAAGGGTAAAAATCTGATCATTTATCAGCAAATCTAATGGGGCTGAGGTCCGCGTTGTACCGAGATACAAGCCGTTTGTCTGTCAGACAGCGGCTGATGGCACGGCCAGTGTTTTCCAGTTAGAGACGGCTGCCAAGGAAGATAAAAGCTCACAAATGAGTCTTAGCGGCAGCATTAATCTCTTACGGAGATGGAAGGAGAACGTTAATAGTAGCGGCCTTAGTGGGAGGATTTAGGAGGCCTATTTTATTGACTTCAAGTGATGCCTTTGCAGACCGAAGCCTCTGCCGCTTTTGGAAAAAAAAAAAAAAAAAACACTTTCAAGACTGACTGCGATGTTTCATTGAATTGAGGCAACGCAGATTTATTTGTAAGCAAAGTACTTTAAAGGGAGAGAAACAAAATGGAGCACGGATAAAGAAAGTTACGTTAAAAACAAAGCAGTCATATATTACAGTAAAATTGAAGCCGTACAGAAAGAGGAATTAAAAATCTAATTGGAAACAAAAGAACCAAGATACGATACAGCGAGAGAAAAGATCTGATACGATACAATACGACAGTAAAATAATTTTTGACCTTTATGCTACAGTAAACAGTCATGGTTTTAGTTGTCATTTGAAATTTCTGCACATTTCAGTGTTTGGCTTCCAGAATGTATTTTCAACTACAAACTTTTAGTTCCTTATAGATAAAAATAAGATACAGATATTAAAATATAATTTTAAAAAATGAGACCTTGAGGAACTCCTCGGGATCTCTGCTAACGAAGTGGTGTGGTGTAAAACCTGACAGAGCATTCAAGATGATTTTTTATGATTTAAAAAACATTTGATTTGCACAACTAAAAGCATAAAAAGCAGCAGCAGGTCGTGGATTTTAGCTTTATTAAGCTTAATAAGTGTACAGATGATCAGAAATGTCATAATGACTTTATCCAAACAAATGGTATATATGTATTTTTTTCAACTTTTCAATGATTTGTGAGCGATGACATGATTACAGATGGGTTTATTGTGGAGCAAACTGAGCTGAGTGGTCAGGCCAGATCACAGCAGGCCGGACAGTGAAAGCCTTCACCACAAAATCTCTGGGATCGTTGTGTTAGCCACCTCTTTGTTGGCAGAGGTCACCCAGTGTGCACTCAGCCAATCAATCTGCTCTCCACATCCTATAGATCTGAGCAAGGCTAACAAAGAGGCAGGAGGACTGACCCAAGTGTCAAAGCATGTTTCTTTCTTCTTTTTTTTTTCCCCTTTTCCAACTAAAACACTGTCAGAAAAGTGGTCAAGCCCGGTGAGGTGTTTTCATTTGACTTTTAAATGATCTGGAGGCCCATTGATTCTGTCTGCCACTCGGGTGACGCACGCCCCATGCGAATAAGGGCTGGGGATTATATGCTGAGTTTTACAAGAGGTGAAATGCAGGACAAAAATGTAGGATTGAAAAACATAGATTGCAACATTTTAGATTACCTTGGTTGTTCCAGCGAAACTTCTCATCTGCTGAGCTGCAAGATACAAACAATAAAGACAAAACCGGGTTAGAAATGTGCTAAACTTTAATTGCTGTTGCACCGGATGTCAGTGTGATATCTGCACTGAGATTCTGCAGTATTTAGCTCAGGTATGCAGCCTTTTTAAATAGCCTGTTTTCATTCAAATCCAATAGAACTACACTGAAATTCACTAGGAATACAGGGTTTCCCCCAGTGTATTATAAGCCTGGCAGCCCGCCATGCTTTACTAGCCCCACCGCCAGGCTAAGCGTTGCTTGTTTACGAAAAATTGCTTCTTTTTTTTTAAAGCCAGGCTGCAAGCATCTCTTTTGCTCTGAGCACTTCACTAGCAGAGCAGATTTATTCCTAAATGATAGGTTTATGCATTTAAACCCGACAGCGCGCGAGCCAATCACACAGCTGGTGCCTCTGCGCTTTGCCTCACGCGCTGCCGCCTCCTTTCACTCAAACTGGACACAGGCTGACCTGTACGGATATTTACATAAACCTACTGTGAGGAATTATGATCCTTTGGAGAACTCTAGGTAAGAGTTTAAAACCCGCCGCGTTAGCTCTGGTGGCGCAGCTCAATGTGAACTGCAAGAATAACTTGTAGCGAATTCAGAGATGCGCGTTGTGGAGCGGTGAGAATTATTTATCTTTGTGAACGAACAATTATATGCGCCGTTTACATCTCAACATGCTGCCCAGCTGTGGCTCTGTGTCTGTCTTCCCTGTAAAGTTTATGTCTGTGGTCCCGATTGGCCGGAGTGTTTGTG
>NW_015114248.1:107670-109970 GCF_001443285.1 Poecilia latipinna | reverse complement strand
CTCGTGAACCAATCACACCGCTTTGCCTCTGCGCTTTGCCTCGCGCGCTGCCGCTGCTTTACCTCAGCGGGATCGCTCGCTGCCGCCTCCTTTCACTCAAACTGGACACAGGCTGACCTGTACGGATATTTACATAAACCTACTGTGAGGAATTATGATCCTTTGGAGAACTCTAGGTAAGAGTTTAAAACCCGCCGCGTTAGCTCTGGTTGCGTATCTCAATGTGAACCGCAGGAATAACTTGTAGCGAATTCAGAGGCGCGTTGTGGAGCGTTGAGAATGATTTATCTTTGTGAACGAACAATTATATGCGGCGTTTACATCTCAACATGCTGCCCAGCTGTGGCTCTGTGTCTGTCTTCCCTGTAAAGTTTATGTCTGTGGTCCCGGTTGGCCGGAGAGTTTGTGGATAACGAGCAGCGCTAACCTGATCATGCAGGTTCAGCCTGATGAGGAGCATTAATGCTCTCCTCGGAGTCACGCATCACGCTGATTTTATATTATTTTATTATTATTTTTATTATTATTTTTCCTGTTACACGATGCATCAAACCATATCAAATGCGTTGTCTACTTAGAGTTAATACGCGTGGCCGCACGGAGATCTGAGAAACTCGTGACCGTCAGACACGGTCGAGTCACATAAACTCGACCAACCAGAATAGTTTCTGTGACGATTAAAAAGTCAACAGACACGAAATGGAAGAGCTACTAAAGCCACATTAGCAGCATTGAATTAAATCTCCTGTTTGTTGCGCATCTCTACGTAGTGCAGCAGATACCTCATCATGCAGGGCCGGTCCAAGGCTGCATGAGGCCTTGAGCAGAATTTGATTTAGGAGCCCCTTTTGTTGCTGACAGCTAACAGCACCTCTAACAGCTTCTGTGTTAGATTTAGTGAAATATGGGAGAAGAGAGTAGTTTAACTGGCCAGCCTAAAAAGCAATAAGTTATAATCGCAGTTTACTAATTTGGATTTGTAAATTCAAAGATTAAACTCACAGCATTAGATTGTTGCTATGGTAACAAAACAATCTAACTATGAATATTGTTTGAAGTTTTACAAAGTAAACTTGCCAGCTCCTTAAAATCTTGTATTTAAATGTTAAACAATTTAAAATCATTTAATTTATGTATGCCTAAACAATTGAATAAAATTTAACAACATTGATAATCTCAATAAACAAGTATTACATTTGTATCTGTGGTCTGTTTTAATATATTAGCATTTATGGGGCCCCTGAAGCTCTTGGGGGCCTGATGGAGCCTCTGACTTAATTTGGATTAAACAGAAGTGCAAATTTGTTGTTTTAATACTAGTTGTGGGTTTAAATAGCATTTCACTGGAGATCTTTTCCGGTAACATATAATTAAACAGTAATACTTTTACATTTCCTGTCAACTTAACATCTTTTAATACAAAAACACGGTTGACCACCGGTGGGCCGCCTCAATGCCCTGACCACCGGGCTTAGCAAGTTTTCTTAAACCCTGCAGATTTATTGTCATGCAACATAGCGTCAGAGATGAATGATCTGTTCCAGGTCGTAATGTCTTTAACTTTGATAGATTAAAGATACTACCCAATTCCTTAATTGGTTGCATCAATGTTATAAAGATGACGACAATATTGCCAAAATTCCTATATGTTTTCCTATCGGTTTCACTTTCCTCAATCCCAGGGCTGTGAAAGTACATAAAGATATTTTTTATTGTTCAACTACCACAAAACAACAGATGAACTGAAGTTATTATTCTGAAATTTTAAATATTCAAACATTTCATTATCATTAATATATAGAAGCAGGTAAAGAATATGTGATGACTGCCACAAACAAAATAATTAAAGACAGGAGACTGAAACTTAGATGCTTGCTTTTATTCAATCAACTGATAAATGAACTCCACAAAGTATGCAATACCTTATTAGAGATTTAATGATTAATTAAATGATTCTTGGAGATATATCTGCATCCCACATGTGAGGACAGAGGATTGTATCACTGCAGTGTGAAGCGTCGCTTTCTGCGAACATGCAGTGCAGCAGGTGTGGTGCACTCTGTGTGCCCACAGCCGCACTCCTCCACATGCACATAAGTGAACTGGACGTGCGTACCATCTTCACACGCCAGGGTAACAGTGCGGTTGCTGGCGCGTCTCTCCTTACAGCAGGAGCAGGAATGCTCCATAGCAGCTGCTGCTTCAGAGTACCTGAAAAGAACAAGGACAGAAAAAATCAGCACATTCAATGCATCACAACTGCTTAATAAACGATTTGATGACTTTCCAGAGGAAGACAA
>NW_015114248.1:88725-105693 GCF_001443285.1 Poecilia latipinna | reverse complement strand
ATTTGTATTTGTAAATTCAAAGATTAAACTCACAGCACCTGACTTAATTTGGATTAAACAGAAGTGCGAATTTGTTGTTTTTAGACTAGTTGTGGGTTTAAATAGCATTTCACTGGAGATCTTTTCTCGTAACATATAATTACACAGTGATGCTTTTACATTTCCTGCCACCTTAACATTTTTTAATACAAAAACACGGTGGACCGTCTCAGCACCCCGACCATCGGGCTTAGCAAGTTTTCTGGGGGAAACCCTGGAATAACATTACCTTGCTAGAGCAAAGTAAATATTTAAAACCTTCTAAATTGACATCAAAGTCATCTGAAGTGTGCTGCCAATTGGGAATATCATTTAATAAAATTGGTATACTTATTGAAACAATAAAGAGACTGATTAAAAGTCTTTGTTTTTTCTTATTGAAGCATGTTTGTCTAAGAACAGCGCCGTCTTAGAAAAGGTTTCAGAGGAATGAGAGAAAAAACAGTAATGGTAGTGGAAAAATATCAGTAGAGGAAACTATAAATACAAGATATGAAGAAATGTAAACATAAATGCAGCATTCATATCTAACATTAAACACACAGCTCATAACTCTGTTGATGATTTCTCTCCATGTCGATAACACGCCGTCCTGATAAAGTAAATGGTTTAAAGTTTCCTTGAACCGTGTTCAGTTTAAAACTTTGCCTAAATATGGAAGATATCCAATTTAAAGGGACTAGTGGCCTTTATTTGTAGCAGATCTGACAGAAAATGATCAGCGAGAGAAGAAGGGAAGACATACTAGAGTCCTAGAGTCTGGATTAGGACTCATGGGCGTAACCGTCTCCATACCATGCAACGCACCAAGCTTGGCTTCCACATCAATGCACTGCAAAAATTAGCTGCTTGCCAGAATCATCAAATTTTAGCTTTATTGAAATGTTTTCCAATGAGGGTGGCATCAGATCTACAACAATCTTCAGTGTCATCAGTGTGGAAGTTGTAACTGAGTCAAGACTCAAAAAGTTAGCTATTTTCAGTATTAGTGACATTTTAAAAGGAAACTGTCCTGTCCACAATGATTGCAAGGGTCACTGGTCTCCACGAGCCAGACCCTACCTCCTGACAACATGTGCAGGTGTTTTTTAGCAATAATCCTTGTGTCCAGAAATGGGGTCCAACCGACCCCACACACGTAAAACTTGTATCATTTTCCACAGACTGAGGGAAATGTAGAGACATTTGCCTCAGTCCTCGCACGTACCAGGGTTAAAGAAAACACATAAAAACGGCGCCTCTTTAGCACTGGAGCTGGTTTAATGATGAAGGGCTGTAGAGTCTCATCAAAGTGAGAACTCTGTGTCCTTGGAAAATGTTTGAGACAGAACATTTTGGGCTGGGTCAAGCAAGGAAAAGCACAGATTCTTGGACAATAAGGGGATGGTTGGCATGTGGACAGCGTGAGTGTGAAAAAAAACAAACTCTGTTAGGTCTGTGTGATGGGGAATGCCAGATATGGTAGACAATATGAACCCTTTAAGAGAGACTGGGTCTTGAGATGGGAAGGAAATTATCTACAATTGGGCAAAGATTTCCCCATGATTTTGACACATACAGGCTTTTGGGAAATTGTGGTAAAATTGAAATTCTATTTACATTTTTTTTTATTATTATTATTATTTTTTTTAGCTACCTCCACAGGTGTCAAAGTCCTGCAACTTTTAGATGTGCCTCTGCTGCACCACACCTGAATAGAATAATTAGGTCATTAAGGCTCTGGAGAACTGATCTACACAAGGAGGAGGTAATTAAGCCAATTCATTCCAGTGTTTTGTACCTGTGGCACATCTAAAAACTGCAGGACAGCGGCCCTTGAGGACTGGAGTTTGACACCCATTCCTGTTTAACAACACCTTCGCAAGCGACAAATTTCACAACTGCAACGTCGGCAGTCGTGTTTTCTGTTGTCCGTTCTGGCGTCCGACCGAAAACGAAAGACGTAAAATGACAAACTCCATCGACTAGCCGTAAACACAGACCAGATGCCGTTAAATCACCTCACTGATTGCCTCTGCTGCGTGTGCGTGTATGCAGAGTGTGACGGATTGCGGCGAGTAGCCGAGCAGCACGTGTTAATGGAGCCCTGTGCCAGCATGGCGGCCCCTCATTCATCAGGCATTGTTATAACCAGAGACGCGCCCCGACATGTGTACAAACAGGCGCGAGCGCACACGAGATGTGAGGCGCATTACAGGAACGGCCAAACCCTAACGACTTTTAGGACAGGAGAGTGTTTACAGCAGGCAAACAGAGCCGGCTGGAAGCGGGATTATTATCGCCGGTCTGCTTTCTGCAAGGCAGCTACGCTAACACTGCGAGAGAGGCCGTTTTCTCAGCGAAGGACAGGCCGGTCCCGTCTGCTTGCTGGTGTCAAATCGTTGCCTCGGTGGTGGTGAGCGCCCGTTATTTTCCCCAGCAGCCGGTGGGAGACCGAGCTACGACCGAATGCAACATGAGCGCTTGCACGGACACCTCGCTGCAAACTGTGAGGAAGGAGGCCAAATGTTGTTAACATCAAGTAGCTGCATGTAGAGAGGGGCTGAAGGTGGGGAACAAAAACAGCCCAGAGGATGTCGGATTACTGTCAGGGGAGAAAAAAAAGGAGAAATAGGAAGAATCTGTTCACACACAGAGGGAAAGATAAATGGCTTAAGGGGAGTGGAGAGAACAGGAAGGGAAAATCTAACAAGGTTTTTTTTTTTTTTTGGAAAAGGGAGACACAAAGAACACACAATACATTACATTAGTTACAGGTGGTTTCAATCTGGAGTAAAAGTTTAATTTCCAGATTTAAAAAAAACACCATTTCCTTCTATTTATTATTTTGTCCGACCAACTCAGCTTCTGCATTTTCAGTGCAGTTCCACAAACTTCAGTGTCCTCTGAAGGGACCTAATGTGATACAACAGCACAAAAAAGTCCATAATTGCAAAGTGCAATAAAAAGAATGCACAGATATTACAATTTTTAACAAAAGGGAATCTAAAAGTCTGTCCTGCTTCGGTATTTAGCTCCAAAGTCAACAATTTGTCAAAGAACCTCATGCTGCACTTACATCGTCTTTTCTGGCTTTGCAACATCGAGAGACTAAGATTTTTGCCATTTTGTCTTTTGAAAAGCGCAGATCAGGTTAAGTCAGACCAGATGGAGAGCTTATGTAAAAATCAGGACTCAAAACTGAACCCAAATTCTGTCAGCAATGTTTTTTTTGTATTATTATTATTGCCACACTTCCATAAGGACCAGATTGATGTAGTGCATGATTACAATGAGGCAAAGGTGATCATCTGCATTTTATTTAGGGGTATCAGAGTGGATCTGAACACAAATGCATAAAATACCTTTCAAATTTCCTTACATAGAAATATTTTTGAAAACCGTGTTAGTATGGGTCCCTTACACTATGCAGATATTAATTATTTATGTGGAAAAGCTCAAGAGATGTAAACACTTTTGTACAGGTGGACGGATCGATCCAGGATATCGATAATATCAACACCAAGTCGATATCTGTATCGGATCGATACTAGCATGGTAAAATCTAAACTTTAGTTTCAGATTCCTTCATGAAATATTGAAATGACACCTTTCTTTTTAATGCAAAGTTGACACTTTTAATTGACTTTTTATGCACATTTTCATAGAACTTTGTATTAAAAGTGTCATTATTGACCTAATAATGTAAAGTTGACACTTTTAATTGGCTTTTTAATGCAACTTTTATAACAACTTTGCTTTAAAAGTGTCATCATTTACCGAATGACACTTCATGACAACAGCTGTAAACATTCAGACTCCTTCATGTTCATGACTGTGCTTAAATCATTAAGTGTAATGTCAGTCTTATGAACACCCCATCAAATAAAGTGTTACCAAATTTAGTTTTATTTTTGGCATCACAGTTTCTCCATACTGCCTCTGAGAAGATTTTGTTTCAATTTGCTCCCAAGCTACTTTATTTAGAAAATAATTACACAAATCATATTAATATGTGACTAAAGTGTTTTGCAGAGACCTGTACCTTTAGGTTTGAACAAAATAATTCAAAGGAAAAACACAAACACACTTAAAAGTTGAATGTTTTATATCTGAAACTTAAATTAAAAAGTATTGAATTCATACCAGAGTGTGCAGCAACACGCCTCTTTATTGCATGGTGTCACAAGATAGACCCAGATCTGAGTAAATAGGTCACCGAGGAGCTTCAGGTCTTGGAATTAAAATTCTGCTTTGTGAGTTCAAGCAGAGGGAACATGTGGGACATCCCACTGAGGGAGATGGGGAAACCTCTACACCCTTTGGAAATCATCTAGCAAGTCAACCTGCCTCACCACCTCAACCCTGCAGAAACGTCAAAGTCTCACCCCTCTGTAAACCTAATCAGTCCACACCAAACTGAAACGACTCTGACCTGCTGGCCCCACACAGAGTCGGTTTTCAGTTTTTTTTTTTGTTTTTTTTTTTTATCTCCTCCCCAACACCTGTGAATCTTTTTGAAGCATCAATAGAGCCTGACAGAGTAATTAGCGGAACAACAGAGAACTAATTGACAACGTGATCAGTTCTCGTGCCGCAGGTCACTCCACGCCACAGCACCTCATCACTGCTAATGATGTAATGTCGTTTTGGGCGCCTCTGTTTGTGTGTGAAAGGAAAGAGATGGAGCGGGGCCGCACATGCAGAAAGAAAATAGAAAAATCGAGAATGACATGATTTTGTTGTGACCCTTACTGAAAACTGGCATATTGCGTAACAAACGGCACCATAATCTGAAGCGGGGGGGAAAAAAAAAAAAGGGACCGCATGCTGTTAAACTGCTTGGCAACAATACCGGATTATCCTCAAAATGCCTCCAGCTGTTTTTTTTTTTTTTTTTTTTTTTCCCAGAGCTGAAGCGACTGACCTTGTTAAAATGGGATGATAACATTGGACAAACCTTCCCTCAAGTGTGAAAGTCATACTAAGAGAAGCTCTGTCCTCATTTCCTAAGCACTGATAAGTAAATTAGGATGAGGTAATTAACTGTTCCTGTCTGTCACTATTCAAAGCCACAGCAAAATATCAGGAGATGACAAGCGGTCCATTGCATGTGCTTCAACGGAATCAGCAAAACAAAATCAAAACTTTGATTTAAATTTGCTGAACTGCAGAAAGAAGCTCCAGGGTTCAATCTGAGTGTTGCCCTGTGATGATGAACAGGTGAACTGTCCAGGGTTTGAAACGCTTCCTGTCAGACGACCACTGGAAAAACACGTCTTATGGAATTACGTCGAGTTTCTTATCCCAGGTTCACGCAGCGAGGTTTTAAAATTGCAGACTTGTAAAACCTTACGAGGCCACACAAGGCAATAAAATATCCGAGGTATAACAGGTTTGGTTGCAAAGTGTGTGTAGTCCAGGAGCAAAACACCACACACGAACCCATTTCATTCATGAACATTCAAACAGGAAGTCCTGGAAAACCTCACGAGATCAAACGTGAGGTAAGAGCAAACAAACACTGCTGCTGACTTAAGACGCAACAGCGACAGCTTGTGGAGTATTTTTAAGCAATAACAAAGCAGAAAGAAAAGGCGGCTAACTTAAAACGCGACAGAGTTTCAATTTTTCTTCCTTTTTTTTTCTTGGTAACGCAGTACAGTCATGGCGGTTGTTCTGCAGTTTGAAACGCACTGCGCTTCCTGATTGGCTAACCGTCACATTCAACAGGCCGCATCCTCTCTTATCATTGGGACACACACACACATGTTTGCGTGGCTACCTTTGTGGGGACTTTCCATTGACTTCCATTCATTTCTGCAGCCTAAATCTTACCCCTATACCAACCCTAACCCTAACCATTACATACCTAACCCAAACACAAACTCAATTCACACCTTACTGATATCTAACCCCTGACCTAAAAACAGCATTTCCCCTTGTGGGGACCAGACCTCGGTCCCCACAAAAAAGGGAGAAAAATTGGCATAAAAATCTTTCCGTGTGAACCAGCCTTCAGGAATGTGGTAGAACGGTCATTGTTGTCAGACTGACAGATCTAAAGGAGCCACATGAGGCCATCATGTAAACATGCACTAAAAATCAAACCCCATGTTTATTATGTATGAACCTAAATCAGTAGTTGGTGAATCTAACATAGAAATGTGACATAATTAGAACAAGAATCCTGTGAATACTTTTACAAATGCCTTTCATAAGCAAGAAAAGCATGTGTCTCTATTTGTGGATTCCAATTTTGGCCAGAATAAAATATTTACCCAAACAGTTGCAGCTCACAAAATTGGGAAAGCTCATAAAAGCCCCACCTAAATGCCACCATTCTACAAAATGGCTCCACTAGACTGTGCCACCTCTAGAGAAAGAGGACGCGTTGACGTCAAGAAGGAAATGAGACTCCAATCAAGCATACAAGTAAGGTAAAAAAAAAAAAAGAGGCTCCATTACTGCCCCTGTGCACGGTCACCATTCCCAGTTAAAAGCCCCGCTTGATATTTTCAGTAGGATAATTGAACGTGTGAAAGAGCCATTCCAAATAATGATAAACTCCCAGTCATTCGCTCTGACCTGATATTTTCAGCTCCATGAAAAAGGACACATTTTGGCTCTTTATATCTTTTTTTTTTTGGTGCCATTCTTATTCCATAGGTAACATTACAAATTGAACCGCTGCACTCCAGCCTGCTCCACTGAAGGGCGACAAAAACAGAAAGAGGGATCAGAGAACGAGAGGAACGAGACGGAGGGGCGAAATATGATACAGACACAAACAGAACAAAAGAGGTACATAAAGGTAGAGAATGATCGGAGGAGGGTCAAGGGAGGTGGGTAATATGATATAATAGAAAAAGAAGTAAACACTGCAGAGAGGCTGAATATGATGGCCAGAGAGAACAAAAGAGACAAGAGCTCTGCCGAATCCGCCGAGAGGAGCTTAAAAGAGCGAATGCCAGAGATGGCGATGAAAATCCTGTCATTTCATCCACCCAATAAACACATCCCCCGAACCCCGTCCGTATAATCCATCTATTTTAATGCCTTCCATATTATCTGTTATCTGCGCTGACCACGAAGGCCGACCCTCTTGTAGGAAGAGGGCGAGAGATAACGGAGCCACCCTGAAGAGGGAAAGCGACGCATCAAATGGTGGCTCAGCTTGAGTCAACAGATTCATAAGCTAAAGCTAAAGCACGGTCTGCTAATTTAATAAGGGTTGTCTTGCAGAGGCTGTGTCGAAATAACTTAGAAACACTCAGAGAAATTGAGAAACTTCCACTGTGAACTAAAAATGTAAATCATTTTTGCATGATATTAATTTGGCACAAATCGCCGACTGTCAGTAGCAATGTTTGTAGTCGGCTCTGACTCCTGCCTCTTCGATTCGCGCTGTCACGGCTACTGATGCTGCACTTTTAAAGCATCTTCAAAGGATGCAAATAAGTCTGAATTAACATGAAAGAAAAAAAAAAGTGTCGATATTAAAAGACGAACAGCTCAAAGCTAGTCTTTTTTTTATATCGCAAAAACCTCATTGACGTTCATTTTTCTCACTTCCTTTGGCCATCAATTACCCCGGCTTTATACATAGTGATGGATATTGGCAGCGATGTCTGCTTCTGCTGCCAGAAAACACAGTTATGCTAACATTGAAAATGAGGTCGGTTGTCAGGCTGCTTTAGGGAAGTCTCACTTCAGATCGACACGGGCCACGCAGGGAGGGATCAACGCACCGAAGGTAGGATAATCGCTACGAAAACGGTCTGTTGTGAGCAAAATGTTTTTTTTAAAGAACAACAAAGACTGGTCTGGCTACAGCAGAAGCAGATTAGCACAATGGAGTCGGGATAATATTGTTATAAAGGCAATGAAAGCCTGACCTGGCTCAGCACCTCTCCTTAATACGATCAGCAGCTGAGAGTCAGTGTCTATGTCTCCTTCTCCGGACTTTACCAGAACCTCTCTGCCTTTACAAATCAGCCACATGTTGTTTTCCCAACATGCACCCAACAACAACTTGTTCGACGAAGACAGTGAGATGTTTAACAGCTAATAAGTCACTCACGCAAACTGTAAATGTCTGCTGTGTCAACTGTAATTTCACCTGTGGGGGATTGATAAAGTTATAGCATATCGTATCTTAGCTTAAAGATTTCTCGCTCAAAGCCCCGTTTTGCTATTGGCTAAAAAGTTAATATGAGCTGCAGCAGCTGAAGCGTGGACGCCAAACTGCACTTTAGCTGTTTGCAAAAAAAAAAAAAGTTTGTCTCACAGATCACTTTTAAAGAGAACTTTTAATACTAGTGGACATTTTTGAAGCATGTAGGACAATTTACTTGTGTGGCTCAGATTTATATTATTTGAGGGTATTGTGGTGACATTTGCATATTTTACAGTGTACTTTAAACATTATTTTGGTATAACACCCCAAGATCACTGGCCCCCTTTTAGCCCCCTTTGAAAACTTCCTAGATACACCCCTGCTCAATTGTCTTAAGGAGGCATTTAATATAAATATTATTCAATATTATTTATTAAATATTTTGAATATGAAATTAAATGTCACTCAAAGGTTAAACGCAGCGGATCGGACGCACCATAATAAATGTCGTTAGTATGGTGGAGTCTCTGTTTCGTTCTCATTTTTGCTCTGTTTTTTCGGCGTAAAAAAAAAAAAAAATCGCTCCATATCTCAAATCCATGAACCTGCCACTGCGCGTCACCACGACGCACACAGAATTGATTGTGTTCATGTGATCAGAACCGGGTTACTTTTTCCTTTTAGCAGTACCAGAACCTGCTGCGTAAACTCTGGCTGGATGTAGGGAGAAACAACGACCTCGGCTTTCTGCGCCTTGTTACGTTAAGTATCCGCCAGCAGTGCGCTACTGATCGCTAACAGCCTGCTGATCTTAGGCAGGAGTTTGTTCTGTCTGAAATATTTACTGTCCAAAGAACCTTATACTTTAAAATAACGTTGGCAACTGTTTGGAGATGGATCTTGTAACCTTTCACCGACACATATGTCTAAATTAGTCTTTAGGATCTTCTCAGACTTAGCCTGACCATTGTGTTCCTACGCAGTTCCTTTCAATTCTAATCTCCCTTCAGTTCTCCATCTGGGCTTTCTCTCATTGAGATGGATTTCTCTGGTAGAATGTCAACCAAGCCAATAATCAAACAGAAGAAGTTGTGAAGAAGTAGTGATTTCGGAGCGATGCATTGCTAACAATTTCTCAAGAACAGAAACGGCTGGTGAAAAGTTTGAAGGCAACTTTGATACTAATTAGGATTAAACACTTTATAATGCAAGCATTAATGGCCTCCTTAGGGTTGCTAACAAATCTGCCCAAAAGCATGTTAGACAATTATTTTTAATCAAATCATTTTTCAGTCGGCGCAAGATGTCAATAAGTTGTGAGGATACCAATAACTGTGGGGAAATCGTTTATCTTTACTGTAACATCCCGGCAGGAATTACATTACTATAACGCTGCACAGCTTTATTCAGACGTAGTCACCTTCATCGTGTGTCCCGGCATTATTTACCTCCAAATGACCAAACCTGACGCTACCCATTATTCAGCAGGCGGCATTTCTGCTGGTGCATTTCCATGGTGCAGGCTATTATGCGATATTACATTTACAAAAACAGAGATAAGCCAACGCCGTTCATAAGAAAGCTGAATATGACTGCCAAGTATCTGATAACAGCCTGGATTCTGCTACATTCAAATCCTCCACGGTGTATTTGTGTTGTTGCTAAGGTAATAGCTGCAGCTTCTTGTTGTTGCTGCAAGCCGGCGGGCGAAGCCTGAACAGGATATGATCCCAAATGTGTGACCTTTAGAGGAGAAGAAGCTGGTGTAAGACCCACTCTGTGCAGGTCTCACACACTTTGGACTTACAAGGCCAGTTTGCTGCACAAAGCAGTGTGTAAATGTCACAACTTTTTTTTTTTGTCCTTTTTATCCCCGGCAATGAAATTGACAGTGTGTCTCCAATAAACCCTGGGAAAACTGCCCTATAACACAACACTAAAGAGCAAGCGTGACAAACCTGAGTCACTTCAGAGACCAATGATTCCCCTCCAAGCAGTACTACCAGCTTTCTACACTTTCCTAAACTCCTTTGCTCTTGCCATCCAAGAGAGGACCAGCTACTCTTTAACCGCAAACACATTCCAGTTTAGAAGCCATCTTTGTTTCTTTAAACAATGCAGGATGAGAAGTTTAGGGATTTCAGGAGACAGTGCAGCGCTGTAGCCACGCACTTTATCTTAGCCACTCAGATTAATTCTACCCAAGACATCTTAATGCAGATAATATTTTTATTTAGCTTCTTTTAATCTTAAACTCCTTCAGATGCAGTTAACTTACGATATTACTGCACCTGTCAGCCCTGTTTTAATTTACATGCAATGCTAACTGATACAGGTGACGTAGCCTGGTGCTAATCAGAGGCTAACTCTGGATTCAATAAGGAATCTTTACAATAACATCACAAGGTATCACGATTAAAAGCAATTAAAAATATTCTAACTCAATTATGTGATGTAGTGAAGTCAAAAAGACTCCACTTCACCTTATTGTTGCAAAAAAAAAAAAAAAAGCAAATGAAAGACGAAGGGTCGGATTCTAATAAGTTACTATCTACTCCAATTTGCTCTAGCAGAGTTTTTCTAGACTGTATGGATTCAAGATTTGAACCATGACCAGAACCTTCCTACATAGAGTTTGCATGTTCATCTTGTGCATGCATTGGTACTCTGGCGTCCTCTTATAATCCTAAAAAAAAAAAAAAAACGTCTTCTCCAAATTGTGTCTCTTATTTCTGTTCGATGGAGGTCAGACAATAGATGCCTGGGTGGCTCCATCGATCTGATAATATAATTGGTAAAATAACAACTGAATCAAACAGCTTAAGAAATGGAAAGACTGAGATATTTCTCCTGTGTATGCTTCATTTTCCCAGAGAGAGATGAAGTTACTCATTGTGCATTATATAATAAGGTCCGGCATGAAGAGGATTAGACATTTTCCTGATGGCTGTAAGTTAATAAACTCATCAACTAGATTGTGTCTGAGTTGCGGGAATTTGAGAAACTTAACTTTTTTTTTTTTAGAAAAGTAAACTGTGAAAAAGTGCTCAGCATTAACTACAGGTTTATTATTAGCTGGGGAAAGAAAAAGAAATAAGAATAATAAGACATTTCTTGAACAAAATCCAGCTCCAATCTCAGCCAATTATTTTGGACTCGCAACAGTTTAATTCAGTTGTAGATTGCGTCCAGTAGCCTCCAGTAATAAAAGCAGAACTTAAGAATTGCCCATCCGTTTTGCAATAAGTGCTTCTTAAATCGTCATTAAACTTCTAACACTCCAAATCACCTTTTTAACTTCTACTTAGAGCCGAGATTGGAGCAAAATGTCAGCTGCCGCCACGTTAAGGTTCTGCTCCGTCACTGTTAATTGCAGGAAAGGTAGAGAGCGACGGCTTGTTGAGGTTGAATGTCGTCACAGAGGTCATTCTCAGGTTGCTTGGCGTCGCACGGAAGAGACAACGTTGCAAATAAAGAGACTCATCATCCTGCAGAGGGAGATGTAAACTGAGTTCATCTCCACCCGTGAAATTCCCGGTGCCGAAAGAGGCGACCAAAAGCTGGGCACCGTGCATTCAGCGGGGACGGCCGGCGCGGTCCAGACCGCCTATTGTGGGCCTCTAATTACCTCCTGAGCAGAAAGATGGCCGATCCCAGTGCGGCGCTGTAGCCACGCGCTTTATCTTAGCCACTCAGATTAATTCTACCTAATTACGCTTTATGCGGGAACAATGGCTAAACATTGCCGCTTTGTACAGGTGCTATCTAACTCGGCCGCGGCTCGTATCTCAAGAGAGGGCAGAAATGAACAGGTCGAAAATGTTGAAAGCCTCCAGAGACGACTGAGCAGAATGAGTCAGAGTAGCCGGGCGGTGCGTAATGCATGGCGGAATGACATAATCGGACAGGATAAAATTCTTCAACTCAAGGTGGGCTGGAGTCTGACCCTCTAGGGCGGCCTTGAGTTATGCACTGGATTTAAGAGCTAAAGGTGAACTGAGACTGGAATAAAAACCAAGGGTTATTGCGTATGGCTTCTGATTTATATAAACAGCTTCTGTAGTTAAGGAAAGAAGTTAAATCTAAAAAAAAAAAAAAAAAATCCAACCTTTAATTGTACTGCTTCTTTTCAGGGATAAAAAACAACCCAACAAGAAAGTTCATTACTGGTGTCACAAATAACAAGATTCTCTAGTAATTCCTTTAAAATAAATGAAATATTGCCCATATTTACAGTCACACAAATAGCTATGAAATTTGGAATTAGTGTAAATGTGACAATCAAAACAAGAATGCTAGGAAACACCAGAAAAAATAAATAAAACTACATCTTTAAAGTTCAATAACTGCACCGTTTTTTTTGTTTTTTTTTGTTTTTGTTATTTTTTTTTGGTTACTTTTTAATGTGAATACAGACATGGATTTTGCTGCCCCCATGCAAATTAAGCAGTTCGTCCTTGACGAATTACGAGATCCTGATTATTAGGAGGCTACTTGTTTGCAACTTTGTGCCAATTTGCACTAATCAAGACAGAATGCTTTGATCACACTTCTATTAAAATTAGGTGGCTGCACCTGTAACATGGATCAGCAGAGTTCCAGGACGAGCCAAACACATGAACCTAAAAGTACTGCAGAGGGAGGAGATGCATGTCAAAGGGTGATAAAACTCGAGGTGAACTACATAATCAGCTGGTGAATTGGACTGTTTGTATCTTCTGAAATCCAAGAACACCTGTGGGACTGACTGGCTATTACACACCACAACAGGCACAAACTTTAGCCGCCTAGCGTGACGTAGCAAAGCAGCCACAGATTGACACTTCACTGCACTACTAGTAAAGTTCAACGAGCGTAATACTTTTAACATAGCTACATTTTCTCCTTCTGTTTCTGTCTGTCGTGGAACATGATGAATTTGAGGCGAGGGCCTGCACTGGCAGAGGTAAGTGCTAGCATGAGATGCTAAAGATAGTTTTAGCTGTTGATATATTACTTTCTTTTTGGTTTGCTTAAAAAGGTCAAAACCTGTTTTAAAACGAGTGTCATTTCTCATTGCCCCCCTGCTTCAAATATAACAAGGTTGGAGGAAAATATAACTTCAGGTAACCCCTTAGCTGTTATAATGACTCTGGTTTCCACATGGAGCCAAACAAAATCCTTCCTAGTAATTTTGATCCAATAGTGCAAATATTTTAGTACAGTTAAAATAAGACAAAACTAACTTACCTTTCAGCAAGATATCGGAGGTTGTTTTAAGTCAATAATGCCCTAATATTGATTAAAAAGTACTTGTTCTTTTGGCAGATTATTTCATTTTTAGTGGGAAAAATGTGTTGTTATAAGTGAAATAATTTGCCAATTCCCAATTTGCCAATTGAACCAGTACTTTTTCATCAATATCAAGGAATTATTGACTTAAAACAATCTCTTATATCTTGCTGGAAAATTTGTTTTTTTCCACTATATTTCGCACTATAAACTAAACCTAAAATACTCGGTGAGATTTTGTGTTTCCGCAGCGCATGCAGACGCATTTCTACTGAGACACAGGAGAAGCGGAAAAGAAACAGATTACGCCCCTATTTAGGCGCAAGGTAATAAAATAATGCTGCATTCCGGCACTGCAGCGGCAGATTAGGACGGAGGCAGGACAGTGAAGGTGACGGGAGATATCCATCTCGCCAGCTTCTGATGCACGGCCACTGAGGTGAGGAGGAGGAGTGGAGCTTCATTTCTCCCTCCGCCTCCCCCCCACACCCACATACACCCGAGGAGGAGGGAGAGAAACACGAGACCCTTTGAAGCAAGTGATTAAAGCGCAGCAGGATGAGGCGCAGCTCGCCATTTCTGCTAGGCCGTCCACATGCCCCAAACAAATGGCTGGGGGGAGAAAAAGAGGAGGAGAGAGAGAGAGAGAAGCAGAGAGAGAGAGAAGCAGAGAGAGAGAGAGAGCGAGAAAGAGAGAGAAGCAGAAGTCTCCCACGACCCACTAAATTGGTCAAACTGACTACCTAGTCTGCCAGTGTGGGAGGCAGCCATTTTGACTCGGGGCCAGGACTTAAACGAGGGGCGAGGAGAGAGCCATGTTGGTTCTCAGTGTGAGATCAGGCAGCATTTCCAGAACCGCTCAGTGATCCGCCCAGAAATGATGGTGCAAGGATTCCTTCATGCAGTCGAGTTCAAGCAAAACTCACTGAGAGAAAAGTAGTTTCCAAAAATATAAACACACAAATATATTAAATTACTAATCAAATAAATAATGACTGAACTGGACGTATATAGCACATCGGATTTTATAATTTTTATGATTGAGAGGAGGAAGTGAAATGACAAGTTGTTTTTTGTTGTACACAGAAAAACTTGAAAAGCATAGTGTGTGTTTTTACTTTGCACACTGCACTCTGGTACCCCTAAGATATGTAAAGTATTTCAGCAGCAAAGTGACACATTATAATGGTTCAGTTCAAACCATTTCCATGTGTCAGAAGGGTCTAGTCAAAGTGCAAACTTAAGTCCAAGTGAGAAATGATGACAAAACTGTAAAAAAAATAAATAAATCATGTTCCCAGCCACTTCATCCAGTATGAGAAGAAAAATTAACACTATTTTTCAGTCTGTAGATGTGCAAAGTTTGTAGACACACAACAAAACACTTACAGCTGAAACTGCAACAAGAAAGAGCCTAAAAAGTTGTAACGCAATGGATGAATGTAAATGCCACTTTTTAAGATATTTACTATTTTAAAAAAAAGTATCTTTTTCCTTTTACTTCAACATTACGTGCAACTTTCTGCTGGCACATCACATAAAATCCCAGTAAAACAGATATAAAGTGATGGCTGCAGAACTAACAAAATGTGAAAAAGACGCTGGATGTTTCAGTGAAGAAAATGTCACTGACTGGAAAATAGCTGAGTCACACTGGTAAGAGAACATCTGAAAAAGAATCTACCAGAAGAAATTAAACATTTCTAGACCAACTATCAAGACATTTTTTTTTATACCCTTGTGGGATGTGAAGGAGATCTTCCAGTTATCTGTGTTTGAAATACAGAGCCTGACTTAAGCTATAAATAAGTACAACTGTCAATAGACAAAAAAATCTCCCCTTTGGGATAGCTGTTCAGAAGCCACTTATTAAAGAGACAGCAGAGCCTTTCTCTCTGCACGAACTGAAGATTTGTCTTATAATGGGATGAGCGTGTCAGCTTTGTTCACAGAACGCATTCTGACATGCTCTCATCTGCTGCTCTTCCAAAACAAAAGAGAAGAAGAACGCCATGAGTGAAGACGATGCTGCGGCGGTGAAGAACCTCCTCTCCCAGAGAATCTATCATAACACATCGCTCCATCAGAAAAGCAACATCTGACCTTTTTTTTTTTCATAGCAGGACTTCTGATTTATGAGTCTTATACGAATAAAATGCACTGAGCAGTGAAAAGGTTTTACATGTTATGTTATGAACTTAACCCACAGTGGATTCAGAGACAGTTTTTGTTGTGCTGAACTGTTTCATGCCATTTTTCACTGTGGCACAACTTAAAATGGCAAGATCACAACCACTTTGGATACTTTTTTTTCTTTTTTTTGGAAAGGTAATATGTTTCTTATATTGTGTCACACATTCACCTTTTTACATACCAGTAATGTATTTGGGTAGTTGCACAGATGCTAATAAGCGCTAAATGCTCGTTGTTGGTCGCTGGTGTGATGAAGCGACGTTTTTCTGATCAAGTAGGTCCAACCTTGACAAACCTTTGGATGGAATTATATCACAAATTGTTACCAATTCCCTTGTTTCCAATAAAAAGTAAAGGGTAGTAATGTGCTTTTGCCCGTTTCAAAATATGCTAATTTATTATTATTTCTTATGTTTCGATCACTTTCTAATGATAAGTAGTCATGAAGCACTTTAGTTCTTGTGTATTAATCAACACACACACAAAAATCAAACATTTCTCATGTCAATTTTAGAGTTGTATTAGAGACTCTTTGTTTTTGGCCATTTCTTAATCAGATGAATGGATGAATGGGAAAACATAATAAATTATTAGATTTTCCTTCCTCATTTTGCCTTTTTCTACACTTCTCCAAACACACAAAACACTAAAATCAAATCTCATACTTTTCCAGACGTCGTACACAGTATCTTCTCAATTCCTTGCAAATCATATTTTCCTGGCTTGTGTTTTTTTAATAAACTATGTGGAGAGTTTTTATCATACAGTGCTTTGGATATATATATATATATTTAAAAATCTGGTCCTATTCCAGTAATTAAACATTTGACTTTCCATCCGTTGCCTGTTTCTGTTGCAGCTCGTTTATGTTTGGGACTTTTCCAGACTATTTCTTTGTGTTTCTCGTCAGACGGACAAGCTGAAGCTCTGACTGTCTTCTCTCTGGCTGGATAGATGTCAGATAAATTTTGCTGGCCTCGGACGCGGCCCGCTGTACGCCGGCTGCCGTTCGTGCGCTTTCACGCTCCGTCTCTGAGTCAGTACAGTTTCCGGCAAAGCAACTTTGTTAAAATGGTAAGACTGCCAGCGCTAAAGATAGCACAGATTGGGCTGGAAGGTAGTGGGGCTGTAAATACCACAGAAAAGGTTGTTCACAAGTTCTGACAAATCTAACGGAAAACATCAAGAACGCTGTACAAACACTACTTGCTTAAATTATTCCAGAAAAGCTGGGAACAGGTGCAGTGGCAAAAAAAGAGAATTTCTAAACAATGGCATGGAAAAAAATATCAGGGAATAAGGTAAAAAAAAAAAAAAAAAAAAAAAATCTAAATAAAAAAAAAAAAAAAAATAATGAATATTCCAAA